>NC_056743.1:1363054235-1363334235 GCF_019279795.1 Protopterus annectens
GTGTATGGAAAACAGTGGAAATTTAATATTTGGATGTCCTCATTAATCAGGTTTCTGCCATTGTTCCCAATTTCCTTTTGGAACATTAGTGAGTTAAATGACTTAAGCCTACCAAGGACGTAGAATTCTATAGAGGTGTGGCACAGGAGACTCAAATGTCTCCTAGGTGGAAAGGGTACTAACCTGTCAGTCTTATTGTCCACTTTAGTTAAAGAACAAGACTGTATCGATGAGTTATGAGTACAGATGTCAACAGGTTACATTCCTTCACCCAAAAAGAGAAAACTCATGTTGAGAAGTCAGCACTTTCAGAATGTTATCTCACATAGGGATGACTATTCTCCCATAGGGTTCATGAAGATTATTTCTAAACGTTTGAAAATGTGAGCGAATGTAGTTACTGTGTGTTGTCACTAAAGGGTTTTGCCAGTATTTCATGGTATACATAGTGTCACTAACATGGCTGACAGGATATGCACTATGGTGATTTATTCTGCTCATACCTATTGTGTACTACTTAGGGGCAAACATGATGACAGTACGTTGAATGTGTAGTTCCAGTTCCAGTTTAACAGAGTGCCTTATTATGCTTCTGAGGTTACTGGCAGTTATTATCGGCTAGCGGGGTGTGCTGCTGAGTGGCTGGTCATGCACATGAACTCAGACTCTGTACATGATGCTGATAATATGTATTTTAAGGGCGTATTATTATGAGTTATGCTACATTGTGTGGCATGCAGTGCTTCACATGAATACTTTGTCCGTGTTCTCATTTTCGGCATTTTGACTTTCGCTGTTTCAAACTGTTGGGATTGTGAGTTGTCAGTGTTCTGGTGTTGGTTATGTGATTGTCGGTTATCTGAATGTTCAGTTTAATGAAGTAGATCCATATATATATATATATATATATATATATATATATATATATATATATATATACATGTATGTCCCATGCACTTTGACAAATGGTACTTTGGTCGACTTTTGTTTACTCAACACAGTTTGGTCAGTTAAACAGATGGTCAACAGGTGTGAGAGCAATAGTCCCTGGTTAGGGGAATATTCCCTTTTCACCAGGATTTGTGTGATCTCGGAGTTAGAATATATAATTAGCAGGGGGTATGGGGGGCATAGGGGAGTCAGCTCCCCCTGTAATAAATGATGCTTTCTTTGTGGTTTTGGTTTTTGTTTTAGGTTTTGCATGCAGCAATATAAATATATATATATATATATATATATATATATATATATATATATATATATATATATATATATATATATATATATATATATGTAGACACACACACTCACATACAGATGTATACTGTGGCATAGTGGCTATTTTCTATGTGAGAAATTCTATTTTAAAATGCTAAATATTTTATATGTTCTGGTAAAAACATGAAAGTTGCATAGGTAATCAGTGTAATAGGATAGTAAAAGCATGTAACCACACAGGTAATGTGGAATGCCTGAAAAGTAGTTGAAAAAATAAGGGATTATACCCATAACCTCAGAGACATTTAATTCTGCTAGAGATGGCTTTTCATGACAAGACTGGTGACCCTCGAGGATCCTTTACCAGGAACACTGGTGCAGTAACAGAATTATCATCTCAAAAACATCAGCATCTGAGCTATGGCTACCCAAGGTGAACCAGCATCCTGTTTGTATATATGGCTGGGAATTGCAAGGCAGCCTGATCTAAGCTAGCATACTAGGTTTGTGGATTATAAGAAATGTTTTTCGAAAGTCTTTGTAAAAGAACTAAAACTTAAATGCAAATACCTAGAATAGTCTTAAGTACTAAATGGTGAATTGTATTCATTCACTGTAAATAAACTGCATCTAAACTGAAAAGATAGTCTCTAGTGTGTGTGCATGATTCAATGGTGGTTTTGGTGGGCATGCATAGTCAAAACATACCCCAATGAACTTCTGCAAGTGCAAACTTTGATGGGTTAATAAACTCACCTGGAAAGAGGGAATGGTTGCTGTTTTTGATGTGTATCACCCCCCCCCCCCCAACAGGGAGGGAGGGAGAAAGAGAGTGTGCTTTTTTCCTGGTCTGCAAAGAAACTGATAATCTTTGTAAAACTGAAACAGTCTTAGATACTTTGGTGCTGACCAGCACAAGTAAGAGTCAATATGCCATGGCTTTCAAGCAAAGGAGTGAAGCTACTGACAGACATTTGGTCACTCTCAAAGAATACATCAGTCTGACAGTTACAGAACTCACCACCCGATCAGTAAAGACTTTAGGCAATAGGCATGGATAGTCACACTACAGCAAACTGAAGTATATATTGCTGCACTTGAGAAATATGCCACTCAAAAGAATTGAACTCAGTGTGAATGGACCAAATTTTTTATCATCAAAGCTTACAGGAAATGTACTCAGTGTCAATAGGGATATGGAAGGCACTGCCCACATGCAGAATCAACAGGTAAAGATGACTAGCTAGGAGTGGTATCTGTTCTGAAACTCAAATCATGAAACATCATACTGGTCATGTAATTCAAGTAAAATAGTTAAAACTCAAATGTCATATTATATTATATTATATTATATTATATTATATTATATTATATTATATTATATTATATTATATATTATATTACATTATACTATATTATATTATGCTTAGATCCAAAAGTGAACAATAAAAGTAAAATGGTAAACATTTTAGCAGCTGATAAATTCATTAGGGCACTTCCAAGTAATCTACATAAGTGGTCTTTTCAGAGTGACCTAAGAGTTTTGATAAACTGGTTTTGGTAAATGAAAGGTTACTAACTAATAAAGTACTATTTAAAATGAAAAATCTAAGCTTGTAACCTTGACTGTGCAGCTGTATTTGAGCACAAAAAATATCAACTGAAATAATTTGTTTCAGATGTGGGAAATGGGACACACTGCTAAAACTGTTTAATTAGAATTGATATTCTTAACAATAAAATTTTATTAGCCACTATTTTGGTAGTGAATATGTGTGATATGCCAATTTAAAAAGTTGATTTCTAACTAGTATGCTAATAATGAACACACAGCAATGGAATGGGATAAAACAAGTTCTAGAACAGTAGATTCAGCAGGGCTCCTATTATTTTAGAGAACTCATTATACTGTGAACGCTGTTTTGTCGAATGTCATTATGCGAAATGGCAAAATTCCGAAAGCACATAACAGCGATTTTTTTTTTCTAGGGAAAAAAAAATCACTGGGCTATTTTTGGGACTTGCCATTTCCTCTACTGTGGTGCAATCTCAGAGTTGGTACATTTAAGTAGGGGTGTGTGGGGGTGTGGAGGGCAAAGCCCCTCACTTTATTTTGTGTTTGGATTTTTTTTTTAACAGATCAGCGATTATTTTCCCTGTGAAAAAAATTGCCGATTCATGTGTTTAACATTTTGGATTTTCAGGGATTTTGGATCGATTATATAGCTTTCACAATTCAGTCCATTCGCTAATATAATACAGACCCAATTCAGCATACTGTCTCCATATCACTAAGGCAACTGTCCATAATTGGTGGATGTAAAGAAACTATAGGGTCTACAGGATTTTTCAGGCATGGTCACATTTTTAAGTAACATATGATAAGTGGAAGATAGAAACAATATGTTTTCATGGAGTTTAAAAGGAATGTCTTACAATACATATAGAAAGTAAAACTCTGCTGGGTAAAGTATTTCATGCTTCAGCTTTGGTAACTAATTTAATGAATGTCATCATAACTGGTGAAGACTTCATTCAGTTCAAAGTATGAAAATTATGGTGGGAGAGAACACTGTTAACTTATCTGTGAATAAAATGTAGGGAAGAATTTTTACACTGGAGGTAGCATGTTGTTAGAATTTAATATTTTACAGTGACTATCTTGCTCTAGGCAATATACTGCTTGATAACAGATAATAAGGTTAAACTCTGTTTTCTTGCTCAAATGTTCATAGAATGTCTTTTTGAACTCAGTGAGAGATTCCAGGACACTTAATTCAGGTGGGAATCTGTTCCATAATGCCTGGCCTAGTCAGGAAAAGACACTTTCTCCATTAGCTGTTTTATATTGAGGTCTACTTAAGGTGATAGCTTTCTCCTCAATAATTCATAGAGAGTAAACCTGATCTTTGATAGGTAGTTTCTGCCTCAAAGGTATGCAACAGCCTGTGTTTAGTGTTTTGTAAATAAGAGTATATAGTGAACAAGTTGTCCTTTTGGTGACTAAAAGCCTTTAAGTACTGCATGAGGTTACTATGGTGAGACCCTGAGTAGCATTCTGCCCTCGCCAAGAATGATATCACAGTATAAAGAAAAAATGATCAGCTTCAACAATTGGCTAAACATCTGGTGGCATTCAAAAGGGATCCAGTATCTGTCAGCCTGGGACGACATGCTCGACAAGCCTCGTTGCTTCGCAAGAGACTGCTTGCACCTGTCACCCCTAGGCTTTCGAATACTAGCCAAGTCTCTTGCTGTCCCCATTGTGCCTTTTTTAGGCAAGGCCCAAAAGTCAAACAGGCCATCATAACCAGCACTAAAAACAAGAAAATGAGGGTTATGCTACTCAATGCCAGGAGTTTAAATCTCAAAATGCACGCACTCTAAGCACTCCTCAGTATGGAGAATGTCGACATCTGTGCAGTAACAGAAACCTGGTTTAAGGCTCCAGAGAGCACCCCAGCACTACCAGGATACAACTCATACCACACATTTCGGCCACAGAACACAGACCGAGCAACAAAAGGAGGGGGAGTATCCATATTCATCAAGGATACCCACACCTCCAGGTTAATGGCATAACATGATACTACAGAGATCATACATGTGCAACTAACGCAAGGCAAAACTGAAATGCAATTTGTGGCTTGATACAGATCACCCTCCATGTCCCAGGATCAACACTCAACCTTCCTGGAGACACTGGAAAACATTAAGGTTCTACAAAACACCCTGATATTGGGCGATTTCAATTACCCCTCCATCAACTGGGAAAACTACTCTAGTACTAACTCCCAGGCCCAGTGATTCCTGGAGTTTATCAACTCAAATGCCTTGGATCAGCTGGTAAACTCCCCAACCAGAGGAGGAAACATACTAGACCTGGTCATCACCAACATGAGCTGCATGTGCTCCACACCGGAGTTAAACCAGTCACTGGTTAGATCTGACCAGAAACTAATCACACTGGATGTCCACACCCCACCATCTCCCCCACACAAGGAAACCTCAGTGAAAAACTTTCCCAAAGCCAACTTCACACAGCTCAAGACTGAGGTGGGTAGCTTCATACCCCCCCACACCTAGGGATAACTCCACCCAAAATGCAGAAATCTTTACAAATGCACTCTATCAACACCTACAAGGATGTATGGATCATGTCATCCCTAGTAAAACCAAGACTCACTCCTCCATGATAAGGAAACCAGTCTGGTGGACCCCGGCAATCAACAAACTATACAATAGAAGGAGGAAACTAGTCCAGAAAAAAAGCAAATCCCAAGAAGGGAAGACATCCCTGACCAGTATTAGTAAAAAACTTAGGTCTTTTATAAAATCTCCCAAGGCAAATTTCGAAAGACAGATAGCCAAGGATTTGAAAGATAACCACAAAGCCTTCTATGGCTATGTAAAGAATCTAAGTGGTAAATCGCAGATATGCACTGAGCTGGTGCAAAATAGCACAAAATATAAGGAACCTATGGACATTGCCAACATCCTGGCAGATAGATTTAGTGCCAACTTCACCCCCCTATCACCCCCAAAAGGACCCATAGTAATACACGAAGAGTCCAGCATCCCTGAAATCACAGAAGCACATGTAAAAATAGCCCTTACGAAGCCAAAAACACAGCATCAATGGGGCCAGATGGAGTCCCAGGCTGTGTCCTGCACGAACTGCAAGATAAACTAAGCCCTCTCCTAAAGAAACTTTTCAACCTCAGCCTATCCACAGGCTACATGCCCTTGGAATGGCACACAGCAATAGTTATTCCACTTCACAAAGGGGGTGCAACAACTGACCCTGGTAACTATCGCCCTATAAGCCTGACCAGCCTGGTCTGCAAGGCTATGGAGCGTATTATCATGGAACTCATTAACAAGGACATGGGAGACCTCCAAACACTTGACCCAACTCAGTTTGGCTTTGTTAAGGGCATATCATGTCTACTGAACCTGGTTGACGTCTTCGAAACAGTCACCAAAGCCACTGACAAGAGTAAAGTGGTTCATACAGCCTACCTACACCTTGCCAAGGCTTTTGACACTATTCCTCATTCGGGTATCATAGACAAACACATCAGCCTAAACATAAACCCCTATGTCATGCGATGGGTTGCCAGCTGGCTTACAGACAGAACCCACTCGGTAAGAATAGCGGGATCCATGTCCGACTCTAAACCAGTCACAAGTGGTGTCTGCAAGGGTTCAGTCTTCGGCATATATTTATCAGAAGTACAGGCAAACACAAAAGGTCTATGGCTGACCAAATTTGCTGATGACTGCAAGCTGGGAACCATAATTGACACTCTGGCTGACATGGACATTCTCCAGAAGGGCCTCACTGAGACTGACACATGGTGTCAAAGTCATGGCCTCAAGTTAAATGCCAAAAAATGCATAGTCATCCCATTTGGGAAGAACAAAACACCCACAAACTACTACATTGGTGGCAGCCCCCTTAATTCAGAAGAGGTAATAAGAGACCTGGGGACTCAGGTAGATAGTAATCCATCGTTTGACAATCGCATCGCCAAAGTAGTTAAGAAATCCTTCTATGTAGCCCATCTAATTACTAAAGGGTTAGCATCTAGAAATAAAGAGGTAATAGTGCCCCTATACTCGTCACTCATCAGACCCATCATAGAGTACAATGCCCCTTTTGGGATGTACCTCACAAGACACTACCAGCAGCTGGAGAGACCACATAAGTACCTCACCAAGAGGATCACAGGCCTCAAACATATGCCATATGCAGCCAGACTGAAAAAAACTCTGGCTTTACTCAGTGGCATACCACTTGCTCAGAGGTGATCTCTGCCTAACCTACAAAGCCATGTTCAACTCGGAATTGATGGACATGCTCCACCTAAAGAAATCCAAGTCACTACAAGCCACATGCTCCAGTAAGCTAAACCTCACCACTACAATAAATAGAACATGCTGGAGGGACAGATTCCTGTCACAGAGACTCCCCATGCTTTGGAACAAAATCCCTAATTATATTAGACAGAGCACCTCAATATTACGCTTCAAGAAGAACCTTGACGAGTGGATGGGAGATAGAAAGTACACCCTGGGGTCACATCTATGGATCTGCTTGACAGAGGTGCAGCTAACCAATTTATGGGGCAGCGAAAGCCGACACTTACGGCCTAGGCTTATAAATGCCCTCGGGCAGATAGCCTAGTATCTACCTATGAACACAGAAGTTTTTATTCCCCTACTTGAACTCAATGACTACTTAAAGGTTCCTAGGTTCCTAGGTAGGTACTAGGCTAAAGGTTCCTAGGTTCCTAGGTAGGTACTAGGCTATCAGCCCTGGGTCCTATATAAGCCTAGCCAAAAAGGTCTCCTGGCTTTCACCACCCAAAAAAATTACTTTCTTGTGCCCCTGTCAAGCAGTGCCACAGAAGTGATCCCCGGGGTGAATTTTCTATTTCCCATCCAGTTGTCAAGATTTTTCTTAAATATGGCGAATGAGGAGCTTTGCTTGACATGAATGGGTTGTTTGTTCCAGAGTATGGGAAGTCTCTGGGACAGGAATCTATCCCTCCAGCATGTTCTCTTTATTGTAGTGACAAGGCTTAGGTCCCTGGAGAGTGTGGTTCAGAGAGATTGGGATTTCTTTAAGTGTAGCATGTCCAACAGCTCTGGGTTTGACATAGCTTTGTATGTTAGGCAGAAATCACCTCTGAGTAGGCGATATGCGATGGAGTAGAGCTGGGGTTTTTTGAGACGGTCTGCATAAGGCATCTATTTGAGGCCAGTAATCCTCTTAGTGAGGTATTTCTGTGGCCTTTCCAATTGTTGTAGGTGTCTTGTGAGATACATGCCAAATGGGGCATTGCACTCTATAATGGGTCTAATGAGGGATGAGAAGAGAAGAACAATGACCTCCTTTTTGCTAGAGGAGAACCCTTTTGTGATGAGGTGTGCCACGTAGAAGGATTTCCTGACTACTGTGGCAATGTGGTTATCAAAGGAGAGACTACTGTCCACCTGTGTCCCAAGGTCTCTTATCACACTTTCAGTGTTTAGTGAGCTACCGCCTATATGGTAGTTCATGAGTACCGAGTTTTTCCCAAAGGGGATGACAATGCACTTCTTGGCATTGAACTTGCGGCCATGACTTTGACACCAAGCATCTGTCACTGTGAGGCCCTTTTGTAGAAGGTCTACATCATTAGGTGATTCTATTATGGCTCCCAGTTTGCAGCCATCTGCAAACTTTGTTATTCAAAGATCTTCTGTGTTGGCTTGCACTTCAGAGAAGTAGATGCCGAACAGGAGATGACCCAGGACTGAACCCTGTGGTACTCCACTCGTCACTGGTCTGAAGTCAGACTTGGAGTCGGCTACTTTTACTGTGTGGGTTCTGTCAGTGAGTCAGTTGGCCACCCATCTTGTGACATAGGGATTTATGCCCAGTTTAGTGAGTTTATTTATAATTCCAGAGTGGGGGATGGTATCAAAAGCCTTTGTGAGGTCAAGATGGGCTGTGTGCACTACCTTGCCCTTGTCTATGGCTCTAGTGACTGTTTCAAAGAAGTCAATCAGGTTTAGTAGACATGATCTACCTTTTACAAACCCAAACTGAGTGGGGTCCAGGGTTTGGAGGTTACCTATGTCTTTGTTTATAAGGTCTAAGATGATACTTATCTTGTTCATTTTTCATTGATTTTACTTATAATAATTTAAGTAATTAACTAATTCAACAAGGTATCATTCATCAGAGTTCAGACTCAAATGTAACAACTTAACATCATATACAATAGCAGTAACAGTAGAGTGTTTTGAAAAAAATGCTGTCATGGAGACTAATGCCTTCTTCAGTTAAAGTATGATTTAGAAATGTCATGTATATCCTGGTTAAATAATAGTAGTAAGCTCTTAGTACAAATGTCATCATTATTCTGTTTAAATATAGTTAATATCAATTATGGTAGGTATTATAGCTACGAGTGCTGTTTGATGAATTCTGATATGGTGTGTGTGGATGCAGCTGTGTCTGGCAGCTAGTACAAATGTCATTATTATTCTGTCTAAATATAGTTAATATCAATTATGGCAGGCATCATAGCTTCAAGTGCTATTTGATCAGTCCTGATATGGTGTGTGTGGCTACAGCCATGCCTGGTAGCTAGTACAAATGTCATTATTATTCTGTCTAAACATAATTAATATCAATTATGGCAGGTATCATAGCTTCAAGTGCTGTTTGATTAAGCCTGACATGGTGTATGTGGATGCAGCTGTGTCTGGCAGCTGTTAAATGTTGCTGTTTTCATCTCCAGGAAGCCGTGGGCTGTGGCTTGTGAACAAAGTTTACTGATGCTTGTGAATTAGAAAGAGACATTTGGTGTTTTAGTCTAGATCCAGGAGAAGGGGGTGGATAGAACTGTGGTTTGGGATATTTTGGCAGAGAATGGTTTGTTTGTACATCTGCTGAGTGAGAGGAGGGAGGGATGGAGGAGTGTGTTGTCTCTTGTAGTGGTGGCTTGTTCGGAGGTTTTTTTTTTTTTTTTATCTGTTTGCTCTCTGTTCTTTTCCTGGCTGCTGCCTCGTTGAAAGGGAGGGAATTTAGGCTTGAAGTTGCAGTGAAGTGAAGCTTTGCTTCAGGTGCATTGCGAGCCTCTGGTAAGCAGTACACAGACAGACTAACAGAAACAGATGCTCCCAGGTTGCTATGGTAATGGAAACAGAGTGACAATAATGCTCAACAGCTTGTGGTCTCTCAAATAACTAAGCAACAGCCAAAAAAAAAAAAAAAACACACACTACTTATGTAATGTTTGATTTCAGTAAATCTAGACATAAAATATATAATCGTCACATAAGATGAAGCAGTCTGCTGAATGTAGATATTAATGACTGGATTTAATAACATGGGCCTGTGTAGAATAACACTACTGTCTTAACTTGTCATAAATGACATACACTACATTGAACATAAAGGGAAGCAGGGTGATTTTCTTGTATAAGTAAATATGCATAACAAGTAATGTAATTGTTTTAACTTAAATTGTAGTTTTTGTAACCCATCTTGACCATATATAATACTTAAGTGGTTACCAAGATAACTAATGTTTTATACATGACATCAAACTGACAAAGTTGTTCAAGAGAAAAAATAGAAGCCTGAACTTGATTTGTCACAGAATGTAACAATCATATTCTGAACAAATAGTATTAAATTGGCAATAGACACTCAGTTTAATAACATGAACTTGAGTATAATAACACTACTGTCTTAACTTGTCATAAATGACATACACTACATTGAACATCAAGGGGAAGCATGATGAATTTCTTATATAAGTACATATGCATAACAAGTCATGTAATTGCTTGAACTTGAATTGTAGTTTTTGTAATCCATCTTGACCATGCACAATAATTAAGCTATTACCAAGATAACTATTGTTTTATACATGACATCAAACTGACAAAGGTGTTCAAGGGAAACAATAGAAGCCTGTACTAGGAATGTCACAGAATGTAACAATCACATTCTGAACAAATAGTATTAAACTGACAATAATCACTCAGTTTAACCTTTGCTGATTATACAAAATGGAATATTGCCATTTAAATCTAAAAACTTTCAGTATATGCCATAAAATGGCAATATATGAATATCGAAAGGGAACTTGTAATCATTAATCAGAATAAGTGAATCTGTTATTTTTAACCTATAATTTCACACATTTTATAATAAGAAACAACAGATATGAAAATCCTTATATGTAGGAAATGGGGGGAAGAGGGATGCACTGATAATTAAAATCCACAAACTAAGTAATACGTTTTGAAAGGCTTCATCATTAAGGGTGAATACTGTGTGCTATAATCTTTTACTAAGGTTTTATATATATGTCCTACTTTACTATGATTGAATTGCTTGTCATCTATCTTTCATGCAAACATGAATTGCTTATACAATAAGTAGACATTTATATTGTATTAGAATTCTGTCTAATCTAGAATAGTACTATATCTGTTCAAAATAATATACATATTGCTTATTCTTATTACAAATATTCTCCATATAATTTAATTTATGGAGCTCAGATGTTCTAGATTGTTAAGGTGTGAGTGATAATCTGATCGACTTAGGTTTATCCATCAGATTAGGAATGATTTTCATTCCATGGCTAGTGCAGATCTTAGTTTTGTTTAACATTTATAAATTTAAATTTATTTCACAAAAACATTTTTAGCATACCTGACTAAAACATTACTTTATTGGTAAAAACTCAAAGTATAAAACTGATAATTTCCTTTAAATGCTCAAACATATACTTTAAAGTTATGGGAGGAAAATTTTTAATAGTCACAATAAAACAAACAATACATAGTCTAAATAACCTAAGATGGATTTAACTTTATTAACTTTAATTAGCAATGGCTTAAACAATCCTAGCAAGAGATCAAATCTACTGAAATATTTAAAACTGAACAAAGCACAAATGGCTGTTTGATTTTCTCTCTGGTGATCTAGTGTGGACTTGTGCTGGTGCGTGGTGATGGTGGAGTCTGGTTCTTGTTCTTTGTATGGTTTCCTGGTGGTCTAGTGCTGAGGGGGCAGAGCAGAGATGCTCTGCTTTCCCGGGCTTGTCGAGCTGTGCAACTTTCCGCACATGCGTGGAAATGTGGGCAATCCTTGGTGCCGTTTTTCTGTATATATGTTAAAAAAAAAAAAAAGAGAGAGAGAGAGAGAGAATGGAGACAATTTAGCTTGCTACAGATGCATGCTTGGACAGGGGATGTATGTTTGGTGATTTAGATATGATTACTATTAACACAAAGGCATGATGATGAAGCAAGTTTTTTTTTTCTCTCTTCTGGGATTTCAGAGTAACCTAGGGTGATGGTGACTACAGTTTGTATGGCTGTAGTGTGAATGGGTTTGTGGCAGAATAGGTAGTTATTGAGATTAACTTTATTGTGGCAAGTTTTATTGTCATTAACTTCTTTGTTTCTTTCTAGGTGATTATGGTGGAGGCTTTAAGAAAGAGATGGGCCAGTACTGTAGCACAAGCTGAAGATTTGTTCAATGCCATTCCTGCTAAGGTACCAACAAAAAGCACGCAGGGTGTGACCACACATAAGAAGCGACAGATGACTACAACCAGGGCATCCAGGATGAAGAAAGCCAAGCAGACAGCATTGGCGGAAAAGGCTACAGAGGTGATGACACCCCCTGTATCAGCTGCAGGTAATAATTCATCAAGCTTGGGGTGATGAGGAGACTGGAACAGGGGGCAGTGAGGGTGTCCATAGGAGGCTACTAGGTAGTGGCTTGCAGGCCGAGTGTGGAAGTTTTTTGAAGATACCCTGTTCCTGTTAGATCAGGAGTTAGGGCCGGATGTCCATGAGGTAGGGTTTGATTTTGGTTTTTGGCCAGGGGTTGGTTGACATCACAGGCCCTGCGACAGGAAGGGGCTCCCATTTTATTGACCCCGCACATATCTCGGTTAGTAAAAGAGAAGATTTGGAAAGGGGAGTTTGTCGATATTTTTGAATTGATTGATGCAAATGGGGTTCAGAGGTTGATGGAAGCGGAGATGGCTAATAGGAAGGACCTCTTGGTTGCATTGACTGTGATAGGTCGCAAAAGGGTAGGGAAGTTTCAGACTAATACATGGGATAATTGGGTCCTAGGTTTCATTTATTATATGGCAGTGTGTTTGGAAAGGGACACTTCACTGGCTCTTCCTCTTTTGGCTTATTATTTAACTATTAGGAAAGTGCAGAGATTGAAGCCTGGTTATGCATGGTTAAGGTATGACCAAGTATTTTGCAAGCGTAAAGTAGTAGATAACTCTATGCATTGGGAAGTCAGACATCTAGACATTTGGCTGTCCATCATGATGGATACCAGTGGAGGGGGTAGCAGATTATCTCAGCCATCTGAGGCAGGTGCAAGGATATGTTGGGCTTTTAATGTCGGTAGGTGCTCCTGGATGGGTTGTAGATTTGCTCATATTTGCTTGAAGTGTATTGAGGTGCATGCATTTACACAATGTGGGGGGTGGGGGTCAGGTTGGGGGTCAGGCACTGCATTTTGGGGGTATAAGAGGTTGGAATAGTTCCCGTTCAGTGTTGCTAGGCAGGCATAGTTGGGATAATTTTCATGGCCAAAGGCGGGATCCTTTAGGGGAGGTAGAGGGAGTTTTAGGGAACCATTCACCTATTAAGGTGAATGTATTGAAGGACATATTGATGCATTATCCAGTGCCGGTGGTAGATGGGGGGGGTTAATAGATGGTTTTTCCAAAGGATTTTCAATTAGGTCTGCATTGGTGGAGGGCGAGAGGGTGGGGAGAAATTTGAAGTCTGTCAAGGGCAGGGAAGTGATTTTGCAAAAATTGATTGACAAAGAGTGTCAGGCTGGGAGGGTGTTGGGCCCTTTTTGTTACTCTCCTTCCCTAACTTTAAGGTGTCACCATTAGATTTGGTTCCAAAGCAGGGTGAATTTTGCTTAATTCATCATTTATCGTACCCTGCAGGTGAGTCAGTGAATGATTTCATTCCCAGTGAAGAGGCTAAAATAACGTATTCATCTTTGGATGATGCAGTTTGGGTCATTAGGAGTTTCAAGGATCCTTGGTTATTTAAAGTAGATATTGAGTCAGCTTTTCATTTGCTACCTGTGAGGGAGGAAGACTGGCCATTATTAGGCATGGTGGTAGGGGACAACCTTTATTTTAACACTGCCATGCCTATGGGATGTGTGCTGACATGTGCTACTTTTGAGAAGTTTAGCTCAGCGTTGCACTGGATATGGCAGCAGAGAGTGGAGGATCAGAAAGCTGTACACTGTTTAGATGATTTTTTATTAGTGGGGGAAGGTAGGCAAGGGGCACAGGTAGCTATGCAAGAATTTGTGGGGATGTGTGAGGCCTTGGGGGTACCTTTGGCTAAGCAGAAGTTGGAGGGCCTGGCAAGGGCCTTGGAATTTTTGGGGTTGACGGTAAATGCAGAGCAGGGCTTGTTTTGTTTGCCTCAAGGTAAGATGGTTAGGCTGTGAGACAAGATAATTTGGGTGAAGTCTAGGCCTAAGGTTAGAGTGAAGGATGTTATGAAATTGTTGGGTTTGTTGAACTCCACGTGCAGGGCGGTGCATCCTGGGTGGACGTTTTGTCGGTCTGTGGCATTTTTGTTGAAAGTATGCAAGAGTAAGCACAACAGAGTACAGGACAGTAAGTTGGCACAAAAGGATTTAGATATGTGGATGGAATTTTTACAACAGTTTAATGGGATTTCATTTTGGCAGTTGGATTGGGTTGCACAAGTAGAACTGCAGTTGTTTATTGATGCAGCTGGGGGGTTGGGAATGGGTGCTTACTATGCAGATCAATGGTTTGCTGTTCCATGGCCGGAGCACTGGTCAGAGGAGTGGAAACAGGATGTTGCCTTTTTAGAGTTGATGCCAATCTGGGCGGCTTCGGTGGTACGCCAGGATCGTTTGAAGGGGCGGAGGGTGGTATTCCATTCAGATAATTCTGCAGTCATGAGAGTGCTACAGATAATAATGGCTAAGGCACCTCAATTGTTATTTATTCTTAGGAAATTGGTGCTGCAAAGCTTGCTGATTAACCTTTCTTTTACAGGGTTGCATGTATCGGGGGTTTCGAATGAGCTAGCTGATAGTTTGTCTCATTTTCAGTTCTGCAGGTTCCGCCAGGTGGCTCCGGAAGCAGCTTTGCATCCATCAGTTGTTCCACCCAGCAATTGGCAGATTGGGCAATAGTGACTGGCAGGTTGGTGCAACAATCATGGGTGGCATAAAAGAGACAAGCCTACAGTAGAGCATTGCTTGAATTTGACAAATATTTGCGACAGTTATCTGATGAGGACTGTGTGTGGTCTCAGAATTTACTATTACATTATCTAGCCATGTTCAAGGGGAAAGGAAGGGCAGTGCGAATGGTGAGGGTGGCCTTAGCAGCCATTGCTGCATATACCCTGTTGGTTGGATTAGGGGATTTCACTAGGTCATGGGTGGTGAGTAGAGTGTAAAAGGTTGGGCAAGAGTTGAAGGGAGCAGCATGAATAGGAGATGGCCAGTTATGAAAAGTATTTTAAAAGTGTTGTTAAAGGATTTTGGTAAAATGTGTGGTTGTTTGGATGAGTATGTGTTGTGATGTGCAGTTAGTGTTTGGATGTATTACAGTATGTTTCATGTGCCGGAGTTATTGGGTTCATTGGTATGGGAGGATGCATTGATATTACCTAGGGCAGTGCATATTAGACTGCATTCTTTGAAGACAGATCAGGAGGGGCTTGAGCCACCCATTGTTTTGAAGGAGGTGGGGGGTAGCTTGGAGATGTCCAGTAGTTTGGAGAAAGAAGTTGTGTGGGGCACGGAAGGATAGAATTCAATGGTTGTTTTTTTTCAGCAGTGAATGGTAAAGCAATGCCAGGCGAGCAACTGGATGTGGTTATGAGAAGGACACTTTGGAGTGTGCGGATAAGTTTTCTTCACATTCCTTTCAGATAGGTAGGGCATCGGATCTGGCTAAGGAAGGTATGTCAGTGGAAGTAATCAAATGAGTGGGTCGGTGGACATCCAACACCTTTTTCAGTTATATTAAATAGTTTGTAGAGGCTTCGTTTAAAAAAATTTTTTTTCCCTCTCTTCTCTTAGATCAGAGACAGATCATCATTTTGGGCCATTCCTTCATATTCTGGGCTGCTAGGCATGCAGAGATTAGACCCAATGGCAGAAATCTGGGTTTGGATCATTTTGGCTTAAAAAATCATTTGGCATGGTGTTAGAGGGCTAAGGTGGAGTCAAATATTGTAAGAATTTAATGGGTTGCAGGTTAAATGGGGGTTGCCTCAGGTGTTAGTAATTCATTCAGGTGACAATGACTCAGGCAGGGTACTGAAGAGGCAGTTGGTTTGTCAAGTTTGTAAGGACATTTTAGAATTGCGGAGGATGTATCCAGGGATGGTTGTTATCTGGTCTGAGATTATTCCTCGGTTGGTATGGAAAGGGGCACGGAATTTTACCGCTGTGGAGAAGGCTCACAGATATGTCAATTTTAAGTTGGCAAAATATTTGGGAGAAATTGGGGTTCATATGGTCTGGCATGTAGTGTTTGACAATAAGGATCCAATGTGGTATAGACCAGATGGTTTTCACCTCAACGATTTCGGTTTGGATTTATTTAACCTTAATATGGGTTTGATGGTGGAAAATCTTGTGAAAAAAGGTATTGTTTGAGGGGAACATTCCTTTAAGGGCTGGTGGGTGGAGAAGAGGGTCAGGCCTGACCCTCTTCTGTTCCCCCTCTACAGGATGGTGGATGGAAAACTGAGGAATTAAGGTGAGTGGGGACGCTGCCTTTGTTGTTTATCAAAGGTGAGCGGGTACGTTGCCTTGTCTTTGGCTATTGTATATATGGGTGAGTGGGGACACTGCCTGCATGTTGATTTGATTGATGTTTGATACAGTTTTGTTGTTGTTCCACTAGCTAATTGTATTCAAGAGCTGAACGGGAATGCTGCCTTTATGTTGATTATGTCTTTTATGTTCAAATAAAGTTATGTTATTAAGCAATTTATCACAATAAAGGTCATCAAATGTCTGTGGGTGTTTGTGTATTTATTAGGACCAAGACAAGTGAAGTCTGGCATAGACAAATTTGTTACGGGACTGTTTAATGTGGGATGGGGGGGGGGTGCTGGGTGGTAGCTGTGCTAGGTTATTTGAGTGACTGAGAAGGGTTTGGAAAGGGTTAAGTGATTTGGGATTTGAAGGGAAGTGAGGTAGTGTTAGGGGTGGAGCTTGAAAGGTTTTGAAAGGTAATCCAGAGTGAATAAGCACATTTTGGTGTGGTCTTGTTGCCCTCCCTGCCCGACCCAATTGCCACTTATAAGACAAAGACAAAAGGGGTAACAATTTTATGGAAAACAAATGTGATTAACCCAGAAATCATTTATAAGTATGAAGATAAGCCTTGTGGCATTAGTAATAGTTAAACATAATAACATAATATGGACCTTAGCCAATCTATACTGTTTTCCAGGCATTGGATCAGGAACTGTTAAACACTTGGATTTCATTTCCAATAAATATAAAGGTAACTTAATATTAGGAGGAAATTGTAAATGTATATTTGATATTTCTGAAACTACAAATAAAAGACAGCTGCATACATCTGCTGTATTCAAAGCTTTAAACAAGTGGGTAGAATAATTTCATCTTGTAGATACTTTCAAATTTAAAGAAGATATATCTTTGTTGTTTTCCCATCATAATCACAGATTTGGTACCCAAGCTAGAATAGATAAAATATTTCCTGCTCATGACTTACACACTAAAAACATCAATTTCTCAATCACTCCCTGCCTCTTTTCAGACCACAATTCATTGATACTAAAACTTCAAAATGGGTACAAACCATTAATCTAACTCCAGATTTCCAGCATATATAACTAAAATTAAAGAGTTCAAACACTGGTTATTATCTGAATTACAGTTCTTCTTAGATATTAATTACACCACAGAGATAAATAAAATAATGATATGACACTCATTAAAAGCTGACATATATGGTAAAACCCTAACTTGGTATAAAAAAAAAATCAGAGAATGGGATTCTGAATTAGACAAGCTACAATCCAAACCTTTATCAGTAAAAGCTGAAAAAAAATCAAAATCATTTGGGGATGAAAAAAAAGTTGAAGTATTAAACAATAAATACAACGAAATTCTAGCACATAAAATTAGTTTAACTTTACAAAAACTAAAAATTAATACCTTAGCCACTTCTCCCAAATATCTGGGATCTATTTTTATCTATTTTATCTATCTATCTATCTATCTATCTATGTATCTATGTATCTATCTATTTTATCTATAATAAAGCCATTCCAAAATTCACTAAAGCAGAATTAATACTAGCTCATGTTCAGCTAAACAAACAAAAATCTATATACATTGCCTCTCTTTACATTCCCCCAGGAGACAATGTCCCAATACTTGAAGAGATCCTCTCATGGCTATCAACTAATATCTGTAATGAAACGATAATCATGGGAGATACCAATATCAATTGGTCCTCCATTCAGTCCCCTGCTCACCCCCTCAATATCAACCTATACAACTACTCTCAACTCATTAACTCCATAACCAGGCCATCTAAAGACTGCACAAGTGGCAGCATTTTAAACTGGATTCTAGTTTCCCACCCCCACAACTATCCTGACAGTGGAACCCTCCCTGACTCCCTCAGTGACCACCTTCCCATCTTCACTAGATGTCTTCTATTTCCCTTGCTAGCTACTCATACTTACTTAACTACTCGATCCCTTAGAAACTTTAACCCAGAAACTTTCTCTGATACCCTCAAATCACTTAATTGGTACCCCCTAAAATCTCTACCACTTAAAGATGCTATAACTCACTTTAATACTACCTTCTTACATCTCCTTAACAATCATGCTCCCTTAATTAATAAAAGAATAAAAAGGAAAACCACCCCCTGGTTAACCAAAAGTACACTTGCCACCATGCGACTTAGAGATAAAGCCTGGACACAGTTCCAAAGAAGCAAATCTATATCTAACCTCAATGAATACAAAACACTTCGTAACTCAGTTAAAAAGCTTATCACATCAGACCATCGAAACTACTTTATCCAACTTCAAAGCAACCATAAAACCAACCCACAGAAGTTCTGGAGAGGTATAACTACCCTCCTAAAACCTGGAAATACAGAATACCCTAACCCCTCCCCAAACATACAAGACTCTGATTTAGCTACCCAATTCAATTTTTTCTTCATTGACTCCATCTCAAAACTTACCTCTTCTTTTTCAAATAATAATCCACCTCCTACCTCCACTTCTTCTTCAAATAACAATCCACCTCTTACCACCACTTCTCCTCTCCCACCTCCTTCAAAATAATAATCCACCTCCTACCTCCACTTCTTCTTCAAATAACAATCCACCTCTTACCACCACTTCTCCTCTCCCACCTCCTTCAAATAATAATCCACCTCCTACCTCCACTTCTTCTTCAAATAACAATCCACCTCTTACCACCACTTCTCCTCTCCCACCTCCTTCAAATAATAATCCACCTCCTTCCTCCACTTCTTCCTCAAATAACAATCCACCTCTTACCACCACTTCTCCTCTCCCCCCCCCCCTCCTACTTCCTTCTCCCCCTCCCCACCCCCTCCACCCCCCATTTTTCATTAAACCTATTCCTACTTCTACTATAAGAAAACTCCTACAGAAACTGAAACCTTGCACCAATGCCCCTGATAACATTCCCTCATACTTCCTCAGCATAGCTGCTGATGCTATTGCCCTCCCTATCAGTATCCTAATCAACCGCTCTATCCAAGAAGGTCTTGTTCCTCAAATCTGGAAAAAGCTTATATCATTCCCTGCACAAAGGAGGTAACAATACTAATATTTCCAACTTCCGTCCCATCGCCATCCTCTCTCCCATTTCTAAGATCCTAGAGAAATGCATTCACCTTCAACTCCTCCCCCATCTCTTGGACAACAACCTATTAACCCCTACCCAACATGGATTCAGACCCCATCATAGCACTATGACTGCTCTCCTTTCCTTCCTTGAAACTATGAATAAAGCTAGAGATCTTGGCTTCACTGTATCTACCATCCTTCTCGATCTCTCTAAGGCATTCGACACTATCTCTCATAACCTTCTTCTTACTAAACTAGATAACCTAAACCTCTCACCCTCTTCCCTCAAATGGTTTACCAGCTATCTCTCGAATAGGCAACAAGCAGTCAAATGGAATAAGGCCACCTCCTCCTTCCTCAACACCCCCACAGGTGTCCCTCAAGGTTCCATACTAGGACCCCTTCTCTTCAATATTTTCATTAATGACTTTTCCCACTCCATCCCTCTTACTAGCGTTATCCAATATGCAGATGATTCCACAATCATCTGTGCTGCCCCATCCATCCCAACTCTTTTAAAACTAACTCAAGATGCCTTCTCTACCACAGAGCAATGGATGAAAGACAACCATCTTGCACTCAATGCTAGTAAAACTAAACTTATGATTTTTACCTCCTCCAAAACCAAGAACTTCGATCAAAATTTATTCTCCATCACCAGCCAAAATTCAACACCACTTGAACTGGTATCTGAAGCCAAACTACTAGGAGTTCAAATCGACAACAGGCTTAAATTCAACTCCCATCTACTACTAAACAAAAAAAACACCAAAAAATTGGTATGCTCTACCGACAAAATCAGTTTCTCACCTCAACTACCAAATTTACTCTCTACTACATTTCTCTTACCCTCCCTTCTCTATGGAGCCCCCTTCTAACAAATCTACAATCATCTCTCAAAACCAAACTGTCTTCTTGCTACAATAAAATTGCCAGATTCGCCACTAGCAACAAATCATCAACACATCACTGTGAATCTCTCAACAAACTAAACTGGCTAGAACTACCAAACTACCTATCCTACATTCAGCTCACCTATGCCCATAAACTCATCTTCCAGCCTTCCCTCTGTCCCTCCCTCGCCACTACCTTTAAAATGCACCACACACAAAGAATTCTCAGATCTAATAATCAAAACCTTATAGAAGTTTACCGACCACTCCACCCCCCAGGACAATACCTCCTGTCACACTCTTTAACTCGCTTATGGAAATCCCTTCCCCCCTCCAGTCGTACCACTACTAGCCTCCAATCCTTTAAAAAATCACTCCACTCTCATCTAACTTCCACATGGGAATGATCCTGCTCCCATCCCTCATAACCAGCACTCTACTTCATTCACCCTCTCCCTTCCTTTCTCAAATTCCAGATAACAAATTCTTGCCTGTCTCTAGTACCTAGTAACTCCTGACCCTACTCCATCTAACTACCTATCCTCATTCCAACTGGAAAATAAAAAAAAAAAAAAAAAAATTTGATATAATTTCCTTTGATTGAAATACTTTTCATCAGTCTGTTTACCTCTGTAATGAACCTGCAGTCTGTGTGTGTGTATATATTAAGCTTAGTTTGTTTACCTCTGTAATCTTCATGCAATCTATGTGTGTATCTTAATCTTTGTGTAACATGTATTTAGGAGCTTTTAAGAGTATATTAAGCATAGTTTGTTTACCTCTGTAATCTTCATGCAATCTATGTGTGTATATTAATCTTTGTGTAACATGTATTTAGGAGCTTTTAAGAGTATATTAAGCATAGATTGTTTACCTCTGTAATCTACATGCAATCTGTGTGTATATTAATCTTTGTGTAATATGTATTTAGGAGCTTTTCTCCCCAGGACTCCATTGAAAATGGGTTCATTAGGCCCAATGGACTATCCTGGTTAAACAACTGCAAATAAATAAAAAATAAATAAAATAAATCTACATAATTTATCCACAAGAATCAAAATACAATCAAAAGCTAATAACATTAAAAGTATCTTCCATGAAAAGAAAGGGGAAAATGTCTCAGATATAGGTGACATTCTTGATGCCTATAGTAATCACTATATGGAACATTTTCAAAAAGAAAATATACATATTGATCAATTAAATCTAGATGAAAAATGTTTTAATATACAAAAAATACCAGAAAAATTAAAACTAGATCTGGAAGCACCCATATCCTACAAAGAAATTACAGATACAATAAAAGAAGGTAAAAATAATAAAGCTCCAGCTATAGATGGCAAAATTATGGAAATATATACACTTTTTCCTTCAAAGATACTATCCCTCTTCCATAAAACTCTATTAGAAATTCATTCACAAGCTTTAATACCACCCTCTTGGAGATATTCCTATAGTCAGGCACACTGATGTTCCACTCACCAGGCAACAAGGAAAAAGTTACTGTCAGCTGCCTGTCGGGTGCCAGGATCCGCCACATAATGCATGCACTCAGGTCACTCCACAACAAGTACAAATATGACTCTGTCATTGTCCATGCTGGTGTGAATGACCTGAGACATACCTCCCTGGACTACATGAAAAGAGACATGGAAAAGCTCTCCAATCTTGTAGCCCAGGCAGGTATGACCTTAGCCCTGAGTAGCATCGTGCCATCAACCAGAATGATACCACAGTACAAGGACAAATGTTGACTTAACAATTGGCTAAGCTTCTGGTGTCATTCTAAGGGGATCCAGTATCTGTCTGCCTGGGATGACATGATCAACAGACCATGATGCTTTGCCAGAGATGGCCTGCACCTGTTGCCCTTGCAATTTTGGATACCGGTTAAGGCTCTTGCCACCCCTATAGTGCCTTTTTTAGGTAAGGATCAAATGACAAATTCACCACCTTAACAGGTACAAGCAAGCAAAATGTGAGGGTAATGCTACTCAATGCTAGAAGTCTAAACCTCAAAATGCATTCACACGAGGCACTCCTTAAAATGGAGAACATCGACATCTGTGCAGTGACAGAGACCTGGTTCAGGGTTCCAGAGAGCACCCCTGCATTACCAGGCTATAATTCATACCACACCTATCGGCCACTTAACCTGGACCGAAACACTAAAGGCGGAGGCATGTCCATATTCATTAAGGATATCCACACCTCCAGGCTAGTTGCTCAGCATAATGCATCCGAGATTATCCAAGTGTAGCTAACTCTGGGCAAGACCACAATCCAAATTGTAACTTGCTACAGATCCCCCACCATGCCCCAGGATTCCCACTCCTCATTTCATGATACACTAGAAAATATTAGGATACAACTCAACAACCTAAAAATGGGTGATTTCAACTACCCCACCATTAAATGGGAAAACTACTCATGTGCCAACTGTTTTGCTCAACGTTTTCTGGAATTCATAAATTCCAATGCCTTGGATCAGCTTATCCACACCCCCACCAGGGCAGCAATATCCTAGACCTGGTCATTACCAGCATGGGCAACCAGTGTTCCACATCAGAGGTCAATTCCTCATTGGTCAGATCTAACCACAAGCTAATCTCCCTAGACATCCACATCCTGCCCCCACCCCCCCCCCATTAGGGAAACCACCGTAAAACAATTCTCCAAAGCCAAATTCACACTTCTTAAGACAGAAGTGGCAAACTTCACGACACCCATGCAGACGGACAATACAGGTATGACTGCTGAATCCTAAACAAATGCACTTTATAAGCCCTTACACGAGAGCATGGATCATGCTATCCCTAACAGAACCAAAATGCTATCCTCTGAAAAAAAGGAAGCCAATGTGGTGGTCCCCTGCCATAAACAAACTCTACAACAGATGAAAGAAACTGTTGCAAAAAAGAGTAAAATCCCATGATTGGAAGAACTCCCTGGTCAGCCTCAGTAAGAAGCTGAGATCCCTCATAAAATCCTCCAAAGTTAGTTATGAAAACAAAATTGCCACTGATTCTAAAGACAACACAAAGCATTCAATAGCTATGTCAAGAATCTCAATGGCAACACTCAGATCTGCTCTGAGTTACAGCACAATGGCACTAAATATACAGAACCAACTGATATGGCCAACATCCTGGCGGATAGGTTCAGTGCTAACTTTAACCCCCTCTCACCCCCTAAAGGGCCCATCTCTATACCGGAAGAATGCAAAGTTCCTGAAATCACAGCTGCACAGGTAAAAAACACACTCTCCAAAGCCAAGAACACAGCATCCATGGGACCTGACAACATCCCAGGCTGTGTTCTACATGAACTGCAGAATGAACTGGCACCCCGCCTAAGCACCATGTTCAGTCATAGCCTCAACTCAGGCTTTGGGCCCACTGAATGGTGCACAGCGATGGTTATCCCACTCCACAAAGGTGGAGCCACCACGGACCCCGGGAACTACGGCCTCATTAGCCTAACGAGCCTGATCTGCAAGGCCATGGAACATATCATCATGGATCTTATACACAAAGACATTGGTAATCTCCAAACTCTGGATCCCACCCAGTTCAGGTTTGTAAAATTCAGATCATGCCTCCTAAACCTGGTAGACTTCTTTGAAGAAGTCAGCAAAGTCGCAGACAAGGGTAAGGTGATTCACACAGCCTATCTAGATCTCGTCAAGGCTTTTGACACCATCCCCCACTCTGGAATTATAG
This sequence comes from Protopterus annectens, assembly GCF_019279795.1. Classification (NCBI taxonomy): domain Eukaryota; kingdom Metazoa; phylum Chordata; order Ceratodontiformes; family Protopteridae; genus Protopterus; species Protopterus annectens. The sequence goes on from NC_056743.1 coordinate 1,363,078,531, forward strand.
ATAAAGTCACTAAACTAGGTATAAATCCCTATGTCACAAGAAGGGTTACCAACTGGCTCACTGACAGAACCCACACTGTGAAAGTAGCAGACTCCAAATCCGACTTCAGACCAGTGACAAGTGGAGTACCACAGGGTTCCGTCCTGGTTCCTCTCCTGTTTGGTATCTACTTTTTTGAAGTACAGGCTAACACAGAAGGTCTTTGGCTGACGAAGTTCACAGATGACTGCAAACCAGGAGCCATAATTGAAGCTCCTAACAATGTGGACATCCTACAAAAGGGCCTCATGGAGACAGATGCCTTGTGTCAGAGCAATGGCCTCAAGCTCAAGCCAAAAAGTGTATTGTCATCCCCTTTGGTAAAAACTCTATACCCATGAGCTACTACATAGGTGGCAGTCTGCTTAGCACCGAAAGTGTGATAAGAGACCTTGGGACACAGGTGGAAAGTTTTCTCTCCTTTGATAATCACATCACCACAGTAGTCAGGAAATCCTTCTACGTGGCACACCTCATCACAAAAGGTTTCTCATCCAGGAAAAACAGGCCATTGTTCCCCTTTACCCGTCACTCATTAGACCCATTATAGAGTACATAGCCCCTTTTGTTATGTACCTCACAAGACATCTACAACAACTGGAAAGGCTGCAGAAATACCTCACAAAGAGGATTATTGGCCTCAAATAGATGCCCTACGCAGACCGTCTCAAAAAACTCCAGCTTTACTATGTCACATATCGCATACTCAGAGGCAATCTCTGCCTAACATACAAAGCTATGTCAAACCCAGAGCTGTTGGACATGCTCCACTTAAAGAAATCCCAATCCCTCAGAGCTACACACTCTAGGGACCTAAACCTTGTCACTACAATAAACAGAATATGCTGGAGGGATAGATTCCTGTCCCAGAGACTTCCCATACTCTGGAACAAACTACCTATCTTTATCAAACAAAGCTCTTCATGAGCACTCTTCAAGAAAAATCTTGATGATTGGATGGGAAATAGGAAATTCACCACGGGGATCACCTCTGTGGCTCTACTCGACAGGGGCACAGGAAAATAATTTTCTTTGGTGGCGAAAGCCAGGGTACCTTTTTAGCTAGGCTTATACAGGCCCTATGGCCAATAGCCTAGTACCTACCTATGAACACCAGTCTTAAAGGAAAACAAATCCCCAAACCTCTGTACCTCTTATAGACCTATATCATTATTAAATAATGATTATAAGATATTTATGACAATATTAACTAACATAACGAAAATACCACTATCCAAAACAATAAATAATGATCAAACTGGATTTATATATCATAGACACAAACATGACAATATTAAAAGGATAATTTCTCTTATAGATTATGTTAACAAGCAAACACTCATAATTGGCTTAGGTATAGAGAAAGCCTTTGATTCCCTAAATTGGGACTATTTATTCAAAATTCTGGTGTTATTTGAATTTCTTTCCTCCTTTGCTCATCTACTAAAGAATATATACTAATAATTTAGTGTATATTAAGCTAGGTCCTTTCACCTTGAATCTATACATATAACAAAGGGTATTAAACAAGGATGTCCCATGTCACCGATTCTATTTGCTTTGGCTATTGAAATATTGGCAGATTCAATACATAATACAAAAATGAAAGGAGTAGATGTTTATGAACAATACAATTCTAAAGTAATGTTCTTTGCTGATGACATATTATTATCATTATCCAGTACAAAAGAGACATTGGAAGAATTAGATATTTTAATTGACACATTTTACAGGACTTCAGGACTCCATTTTTTCTTCTTCTTTCAGATTTTCCTGGTTAGAGGTTGCCACAGTGGATCACCTGTCCGCTCATGATTGGCAGTGGAATTTTACGGTGTCGAGTTGCCAGCCTGGAGCCCAACTTTCCACAGAAGGCACACACACATGCACGCACTCACACCTAGGGCCAATTTAGAGTGTCCAGTCCACCTACAGCATGTCGTTGGGATGTGGGAGGAAACTGGAGCACCCAAAAGAAACCCACGTGACCACAGGGAGGACATGCAGACTACACACAGAAGGCACCTCAGCTGAGGATAGAACCGGAGAACCTCTTGATGTGAGGCAGCAATGCTAACTGCTGCACCACTGCAGACTTCAGGACTCCATTTCAATAAATCAAAATCAAAATTTTTATTTTTAAATAAAAAAAAAAAGAATTTCAGATGAAGGGGAATCACATTATAGGGAAACATGAATGTACCTTAAAATATCTAGGAATTGAATTATGCAAGTATAATAATGAATTAGTCTAAAAAAAAAATACAATAATATCATCAGTACAATTAAAATCTCTGTGGAAAAGTTGAACAAAGTAATATTAACATTTGAAGATAGACTATAATTAATAAAAATAGTTTTACTACCCAAGATTCTATATATAGCTTTGGCAATACAACTGTTACCATAGAGGAATATACTCAAATAAATAAATTCATGTCTAATAACATTTTTATGGTTTCCCAAAAGAAACTGAATAGCCTTAATACATCATATCAGACCATGGAAACAGGGAGGATTAAACTTGCCTTATATAGAAACATATATAAAAGCATCAATATCTAAAACAATTTCAGATTGGATAAGTCCAAATTATTCTGCAAACTGGAAATAATTACTAACTGTAATATCAATAAATGAATTTGATTTACAAAAAAAAAAATTCAAATAACAGATAAAAACAATTTCCCATAGCACATATTATGTATTAGTATTCCATATAACATAACTGAGCCCACTGAAACTAGTATGATTAATTATTACATTGATTCATTTATGAAAATTATTAATGCAAATATAGATTAAAAATATAATTTGATCTTTTAACACCATTCATAGTTACAAAGAGCTATCCACATAAAATATACAGAGAAATAATGAATTCCTGGGAACAGAAAGGATTTGTTTTTTTGGTTTCAATGTATCAAAGAACTAAAAGTTCTGGATAGGCAAACAATAGGAACAACATACAAAATTCTACAACAAGATTGGCTAACTATGCAAAGCATTCTGACGTATTCACAAGATTTATGCAGAATAATTAGTAATTCTTCATTTAAAGAAATACCTAAACTTACAAAATATCTATATGAAATCATATATAATGATTATGACATGGGAAATAGTATTTCGAAATTTTACAAGATATTGATAAATTATAAAACAACACCCAACTCCTCATATTGGAATTATATAACAAAAGGACACTTCATTACAGCTAACTGAAGAAATTAAATCAAATATTTTATTATAAACAAAACATACATCCTTTACACAATACTAGAAAGTTTTTAATTGGAAATTGCACAGAGCATTCTTAACTCCAGATAGAATTAGTAAAATTAATTCATCCATAAAGGGAATATGTTGGAGGTGTAAGCAAATACACAATGCAGACTGGAATCACATTTTTTTCGACTGTGTTAAAATAAAGCTATTTTGGAATGATATTAAAAACTTTTTACAAGCTTTATTTAATGAATCATTTAACTTATCTAAAACTCTAGTATTATTAAATGTGCATGAAGGTCCTCATTTGAATGAGTCAAATATGTATCTAGTAACAATACTTGCAATCTCAAGGAAGTGTATAACAAGAAGATGGAGTACAAACATAATACTAACTTTGGAAGACATATACAGCCTAGTGAAGACAACAGCATTGTTGGAAATTAAAATTAAAGAATTAAGGATTCATCCTAAGCCATTTATTAACAATCCATGGAAAAAAGTTTTAACATTGATTTGACACTTTACAATAACTAAAGAGATACACTCTGATAACTGGATTGTTATACCTATAAAGTAAGTATATATACTGAGCTCTGTTATAGTGTCAGGCTGATGTAAATAGTGTTCATAGTTATTTAAGATATTATATACAAAAAATATGGAATTTATTTAACTGTTTTTGAAAAATAAAACATTTTTTGAGGAAAAAAAAACATTAAGGAAAGAAAAGGAACCTGAACTGATTCCTAGGCTCCCTTTGTAATGTAAAAACAGTCAGCAGCAGGTAAAGAAATAGACCTTACTGAGTTAAAGTACAGGAATTGCCTAAAGCAAGAAAAAGTCACTGACATGGGTTACTTTTTTATGAGCAATAACAGCAGAATGATCACTTTTTACTTCTATTCATTTGACATTTCAATAAAGTGTAGTGAGAGAGCAATACAGTAAGCAGGCCAGACAAAATGCAGCCAAAAATAAGAGAAAAAGGAGATATTATATCTACTGCGCAGACTGGACAACAAACAAGGATGAACAGGTAGGCCCCATTCCACACCTACACTGTTAACTAAACAACGATTTATGATACTGGGTAGATAAAGACAAACAGGAGGTTCTACAACAGCTGCTAGTTGTAAAAACGTTTAGAACATTTGTGATGAAACTGGCACATAGTACTGTTTTGGGAGAATACTTACTCATTTTAAAAAAGAAATCTAGAATTGTAGCTTTGTTTTACTGGTCTGGTATAATAAGAGGCATTGGGAAAGTCTGTAGAGCTTGCTAGAATATTAGAAAACTAATATAATGTGGATTCAGAAGTCTGTTGATAGCTAGGACTATTATGAATATCCCAAGGGATTACTGGCTATGCTATTAAGCTTCCTGAAGTAATGCCCCTTCAAAAAGGCAATGATTAGTTAATAGACAGAGAGCTGGTGTTACTCTTTTCTGGGATAGGGATTATAACAGTTATACACATGGACCAAAAGTTCCATTTATTTTCAGGGTAATGCACCACTCTTGCCAGTGTTATAAAGGGAAACAATCATTTCAGTTTACAACCTCGATCCAACAGGTTAGTGCAGTGCTTTACTAAAACTCTTAAATATATGCTACGGAAGGCCATCAAACAGGATGATAGGAAGTGGGATCAGTTACTTTCCCATCTCCTCTTTGCTATATAAGATGTGCCTTAATCTTAAGCAGGATTTATTCACAAGTTACTATACACTAGGCATCTTCAAAGCTTGCTGTATGTAACAAGGTATACTTTTTCATTATAGCATATTCAGTGAATTCAGTCCTCAGTGATTTGCTAGAAAACCCCAAATTTTCTAAACAGTAGAATGAAACTAAGAGGTAAAAATCTGGACATTCTACAAAAATGCAAAAAGAAGAAGCGTAGAGCAAGCTTTTCACATATATGTGTTACAACCATGGAGAGAAGCTGGGGCTTCTGAAACCAACTGAGGAGCTGATACTGATGTCAACAATATGGCATCAGGGAATTCTATTCCTGCTGTTTAGATAAAGCACTGTGTAAAACCCGGAAACAAGAAGACAAAATGATTTTATTAAGAAATAAAGACTTTGTTGAGGCTGGAACAGGTTACTCATCTATGTCAAGCAAAGTTCTTCATTAGCACTCTTCAAGAAAAATCTTAATGAGTGGATGGGAAATAGGAAATACACCCTGGGGATCACTTCTGTGTTTCTGCTCGACAGTGGCACAGGAAAATAACTTTCTTGGGTGGCGTAAGCCAGGGAACCTTGTTGGCTAGGCTTACGTAGACCCTTGGGCCGATAGCCTAGTACCTACCTATGAACCTATGAAGATATCTGATAGAACAGATATAATAGCACACTGTACTAAAACTTTACCAGGGCAGAAGGTAAATCTAAAACCATACAAGTTACCTGACTCACAAACATAAGAAATAAGTGGAGAAGTAAGAAAATGCATAAAGAAAGAGTTCTTGAGGAGTCCCAAAGTTAATGAGATTAAGTCCATCTGTGATGGCTCCTAAGTCAGCTGTCTCCAGAAAATGATGTAATGATTTCCAAAAAGAAAATGAAACTGAATGAGATAATCATATCTGACACTTTTCCAATGCTAATAGTGTATGAGCCCATGTAGGGGCAAGGAAAGGCAAGATTTCTGATCACATTAGGTTTAACCAAAGGGTAGTTACAGTTTTGACTCAGGATCTAAGGCCAGAATGAATGCATCATTCTCTCATTCTTGAGAGTATCCTGTCACTTTTCAGGGCTTATGGATGATGTCTTCAAACTTGTTTCTCGTCTGCATACCATAATGATGTAGTGATTTATTCAAAAGATTGGGAGTCACGTTTAGCTAAAGTACAACTTGTGCTGAAGTCAGAAACAGGTGTGGCTTTCTATTATTCTTGCCAAAACTGTCAATAGCTGGTCTACATCCAATAGCAACTGTCAACTGAAATAATTCTTAGGACTAGTAGGATACTATAGAAAAGTGCTCACCCAACTTTGTTACCTAGCTTGTCCACTAACAGACCTTACAAAAAGAAAAACTCCCATCCACATGAGGTAGATCAAAGCAGCAGATGGGAATATTAACCAAATGAGAACTATTCTGTTTTCAGAGCCCCTATACTATGCACAGCAATGCTTCTGAAGTAGGGGGAGGAGCTGTGCTATCTCAGGACATAGATAATAAGAAGTTCCTAGCCTGCTACCTCAGCAGGAAGTTAAGTATGGCTGAGGTGAGTTTGTGTACTATCTCAGAACATAGATAATGGGGAACACCTAGCCTGCTGCCTCAGCAGGAAGCTAAGTATGGCTGAATTGAGTTCATCTGTGTGCTATCTCAGAACATAGATAATGGGAAACACCTAGCCTGCTACCTCAGCAGGAAGTGAATTATGGGTGAGGTGAGTTCAACTGTGTGCTATTTCAGGACATAGATAATAAGAAACACCTAGCCTGCTACCTCAGCAGGAAGTTAAGTATGGCTGAGGTGAGTTTGTGTACTATCTCAGAACATAGATAATGGGGAACACCTAGCCTGCTACCTCAGCAGGAAGTTAAGAATGGCTGAGGTGAGTTACTTTGTGTGCTATCTCAGAACATAGATAATGAAAAACAGCTAGGCTGCTACCTCAGCAGGAAGTTTAGGATGGATAAGGTGAGTTACTGTGTCACAGTGGGAGACTGTTTTGCTATTATGTGAGCACTAACTTCTGCATAATATTATTTATCAGTCTGCATTTTCATTCTAACTGACCAAGCACCCCCTACAATTGTTATACAATCAAAGGGCTGTCAGCATCAAGTTCAGGAGGCAGGTTTTGGTGCTGCATCTGTTTCACTTTACAGTTCAAGAAAACCCTGGCAATAGCCACACAAATTCAGATGGGTCATCCCAGTCTCATAACCCTTCCCTTTCAGTATAGCTCTAAGAATTTACGCTGGGACTGTAGGGGTCACTGCCACTGGGGCATACTGGCTATTTACTAATTCAAAGATGTTATTTTAATATGCTGTCTATTCTGTATCTTATGGTAAAATCCTGATAGTTGCACAGATAATCATAGTAATATAGTACTAAAATTACAAAACAGTGTAGATAATGTGGAACACCTAAAAGTTTGTTGTTAAAAGGAGGGCTTGTACATGTTTGCCTCTGCTGGAGAGAGATTTTCACAAAAAAGAGTGGAGATTCTTGTGGAACCCTGAAGAGAAGGAGCTTTGGAGTACCAACAAACTACCTTTGGATCTCTTTATAAAACACCATGAGCTTAACTGCGGCTGCTAAAGGAGAACACAATTAATAAACTACCCCATTATACATGGTGTTAAAGCAAGTATTTTATTGAACTACATGGATCCCAAACAGCAAAAGACCAGATTTGCTGATAAAGATCAGATTCCTCAGTTAATCTGTTGACAGCTACATGAACCTTTTTGATCATTTGTGCAACTCAAAAAGAGCCTTTGACCAGTTTGTAAATGTGCCTAAGAGTGTTAAAGCAATTTTACCTAGGTTACACTTCAAGGACTGTTGAATGTAAGAAATTATGAGACTTTGAAAATGGACTAATGCTGAGATGTAAGATGTCAGAGTCGATTTAACAGTTTAATTTTGATTATGTTGTAAATGAACTCTGTTATTTCTTTGCTGTAAATGAACTTCACTTGAACTAAAGAGACAACGTCCAACGTGTGTTATATACAACACTGTATTAGCAAATGGCCTTCTTAAATGCTTTTAAACCAGGAAAGTCAATCTTCACAAGCATTGGCTGGTAATATTACATAAAGCCTGATAAACAACAAGGACAGATAATGCAGAATCCTTACAAAGTTTAATAACATTACTGGAAAGCTTGTTAGCAAATCCATAATCCTGTTGTTAAATATTGGACTAAACAGTCAAACTGTACTTGCTGTGTTGACAGCTGTCAAAATATTTGCCAGTGAAGGGCAGTATAAGTCTAAAAATGGCTTACACACTCAACACTGATAGGGAGTGCATAACACAACTATGTATTGCATGTATTAGATCTCAATTGCCATAGAATTCAATGCAAAATCAGGGCTTCACTCTGGCCAGCCAATGTCAAAGAACTAGTCAAAGAAGTACAAATGAAGTACTGTAGAATAAGTCTTATTAACAAAAGACATGCTAAGTAGGATATCTCTTCTCCAGACCAGCCAGAAAAGTGATACAGTGCCAGATGTTGCTTTTCAGAACTATTTTAAGGCAATAGATGTCACTTCCACATTGCTATGAAGCAGAGTTGCAGCTATGCCAATTAGCAACTTGAGCAGTTCCTTGAGTGGCACAAAAAAGATCTCCAAACCTGAGGAACAAAAAAAAAAAGAACTCTGAACTGTAACAAAGAGCCATGTTCTTGCTCTTTTCTATAGTTCTTAACATGCACATACACACACACACACACACACACACACACACACACACACACACACACACACACACACACAGACACACACACACGCGCGAGCATGGACACATGGACACACAGACACACACACACACACATGCGCGCATGCACACACACACACACAGAGACACACACACACCTCTCTCTCACTCTAAGTAACCATTTAAGCAGCCATGGTTTCAAATCATAGCTGCTTAAATGGCTTACACCACAGCACTTGCACCTAGTAGCCCAAGTGCCACTGACTTGCCACTTCTACAGTGCCAGTCATGTCAATCATGCATACTAACAACTTGTGACCAGGGCAGCCAACCCTTTACCCTGCCTTTCTTATAGATCTCCAATAAAGTGCAACTCCAAATGCTATTACTGCATGTGGGTCATATTTGCCACAGCTCTAGTCATCAAAGTACAGTTTAGGTATTTCAGAATAGCACTTACGATCAAAGAATAGCACAGTGTTATCATAATCTGTGTTCTAAATTGCAAAATGCAGATCAGAATGTCACAGCTATGGTCAGATAATTACTACAATGCCACATATTGCTTTTTGGAATCAGTTTAAAAAACACACACATAAAGTTGCGGAGAGATAGGTAGATAGACAAACATAACCTCACAGATGAACAGAAGAATAGAGATACACAAATGCACACAAACATGCCAACTAGTAATTAGGGTCACATATTCATTGACTATTAATTAGCCATTTAAAGCATGCAGTATATAAAATATTCTACTGTAAATATATAAGAAAATAGAATACCTTTTTCTAAGAAATACAAACAAAAACTTCTTTTAAAACTGAAGACATTAAAAAAAAAATGCTGATTGATTTCTATTAAGTGGGTGGGGATTATGGAGAAATAATGGGCATCCCACTGATAAGGAGAAGACTACCTACCAGCAGACCTGGGCCTGAAAACATCCTTGTGCAGTCCACCTGCGTCATATGAATGCATGGGTATGGGTGGAAGTGTATAAGTGAAAAGGAAGACATCAATGCTTACATTATAGAAACCAGACCATCTAACATGCACAAGCTGTCAGAACCACAAACATTTTTTAAAAATACCCACTAAGAATACAAAATGTCTCAAACAATGAAATGCATAGAAATCAGAATGTATTTCCAATTAAATGCTAAACTACTCTTTTCTTTCATTTCACTTATCAAAGCTCATACCAATATAGCCTACGTACAGAGAAAGTAAACACGACCTCCCATGAAGTTTAGCTGCCATAATTCATTCTCAGTAGATTGAGCAACATCCAGCATAAATGTTAAATTAAGTTTAAGATTTTCAAACTAACACTATACAAAGAAAATAACTTTAATGTCACGAGATCTTACACTTCACTGCTTTACCTTAAAGAAATATGGCACCAAACTGTTTACATGTCCTGTACATCACTGTTCTTATATAACAGGAAACATTAGCAAGTAAATCTCTTTAAGGATAAACTACATCTAAAACAATTAAAATAAACTCAGGAGTACACAAGTATAAATTTTAGAACTAGAGTAAAATACATAAGTAACCTTTCTTCATATACTTCTCTTTTAAAATACTATTACTCTACCCCCACAGGAGCAGAATATCTTCTCTACTTCCCAAACATGGAACAGCAGCCAAAAGCAACTCATCTTCAGAAAACAAAATTCAACCAAGCATCCATGTGTGTTTTTTGTCTTTCACTCATCTCCATGATTACATTGCTATCACCAATGTGAAACACGCACATCAAAAATGAAACACAATATCTTTGATACAGCATCAGAATTGCCTAGACATAGTAAAGCCTTGCTGAGTCTAATTATGGTGGCTGCCAAAAAAGCAATTACTAGAAAATGGAAATCAAAATCTAGACCAACTTTACTAGAAGTAGGGAATATAGTAACAGACATAAAACAACTGGAAATGAGATATCTAGAAAAGGCATGGAGCAAACTACACAGCAAAGATGAGAATTGTGGGAACATTATATGCACAGAAGAAACACGGTTTAAAAGGCAGGATTTGAATGAGCCATATAATGCTTAACTGACGATGACTGGATAAATTATAAGTGATGTATAATGTTTGCAATTACAGTTGTTTTACTGGTGTCTGTGATGTATAATGTTTGCAACTAAGTGGTGTAAATGTATATAAATGTAAGGTTGCCTATGTCATATGTGAAAATTTAATAAAGATGTTTACTGGAAAAAAAAGTGAAACTCAATATCAATTTGTATTGTTTACTAAACATAATTCAGCCATGGTATAGAGTGACACAGCAGACAACCAAATAAGCACCAACAGCAACTGCTCAAAAAATGGGGACTGAACCAATAAAATGCTTTCTATATAGTATATGCAGAAAAACATCACACTGTATATATGTACCCTTGTAACAAAAAAAGAATATATAAGCTTATAATTTTCCTTTACTGACTGTTCAAAATTGATGACATGATGGATTATTATGGGGTCCCTATTAGATTGACGAAAACACTAAAGATCAAACGGCTTAAAAATCGAAAATGCCATTCTTCAGAATCACTATTGTGAGATCGGGGTACAGGGAAGATTGGAAAATTTCACCTTTCCTTACTGTTGTGTGATCTCGGAGTGCACATATATAATTAGCGGGGGTGTGGGGGGCTCAGCCACCCACGATACTTCTTTTGAAGAATGGCATTTTCGATTTCTAAGCCATTCGATCTTTAGTGTTTTTGTCAATCTAGTAGGGACATACCTACAGCATCATGTGTACAGATATACAGTATACGTAATATAAATATTTAGAAAGCAATCCCACTGTGTACATATCCCCCTCACACAAACAATCTGTGCTTATAAGGTTCATGTACAATATGGTAACTACAAAAACTATTATTATCATAGATAGGAGGCTGAAAATGTATCTGGACATGGTTATGCCAAGTACTTCTTTTAAGCAAATTACTGCTTATTTTGAACAGTCTCAACACAAACTGTTGAGTCTAAATCATACTCTAGCCTCCTCCTACCTGCTCCCCCTCTTATGTATGGTGCCCCTCTACTTACTCATCTCCAGGTTAGCCTAAAAAACAAACTGAAAGCCTGCTATAACAAAGTCTGTAAATTTGCTACAGGGTCCAAATACTCCACCCATCACTGCCATTCCCTCCACTCCCCAAACTGGCTTGATCTTCCTAATTACCTGAAATTCATACAACTCATCACTGCTCACAAACTCATATTCCAACCCCCATCTGCCCCTTGCTTTCATCTGTCTTAACCCCTTACCCTCCCCAGTCGTACTCTTAAATCTGAAAACCAAAACTGCCTTAAAATCTATAAACCCCTTCACCATCCTGGCCAATTACGTCTATCGCACTCCTTAGTTAAACTATGCAATTCTCTCCCCTTCCCTCCACTGTACTCACACTCTAATTTCAAATCTTTCCTCCATTCTAATCTTACCTCATACTGGGACTGTTCCTGCTTCCTTTGCACCTAAATTACACTGTCATCTCTTTCAAACCTCCCTTATTGTTAGAATAACACTAAACTTGTATAAACACTTTATTTTATTTATTTTTGTCACTGAATATTAATTGAATTGAATATTGTGGTCTCTTTGTGTCTCTACAGGGAGCTTGTTAGAAGTGTCGCCAGTGGTAGCAGTGGGGGTAGTTTCACTTTTTTTATATTCTGTGTTTAACTCCTAGCCTAGGAGGTTTATCTTGCCATATAAGTGTTGCATCTTGTGTTATTTCTGTTAAATATCTGCGGTGTTGGTGGCTAAGATTTATGTGCAATCAGCTGGATGTTTTAGCTAAAGTAAGTACACTTTTATCTGCACTTTTTTCATATAGTACTGCATTTTAATTATTTTTGTCACTGAATATTAATTGAATTGAATATTGTGGTCTCTCTGTGTCTCTACAGGGAGCTTTTTGGAAGTGTAGCTAATGGTAGCAGTGGGGGTAGTTTCACTTCTTTGATATTCTCTGTTGAACTCCTAGCCTAGAGCGTTTGTCTTGCCATATAAGTGTTGCATCTTGTGTTATTTCTGCTAAATATCTGAGGTGTTGGTGGCTAAGATTTACCTGCAATCAACTGGACGTACAAGCTAAATTAAGTACACTTTTATCTGCACTTTTTTCATATAGTACTGCATTTTATTTTTTTTCACTAAATATTAATTGAATTGAATATTGTAGTCTTTCTGTGTCTCTACAGTTGGTTCTCCACCCCTTCCCTGTTTTTGTTGTGGTGTTAATCTTGGTGGCTTTGAAATTGCACTCTTCTTTTGTAAATTTGTGTTTGAACACTCCTTCTGGGCCCCTCTCATTTGCTCACTCAGCTGAGTACAGTGAGATCATATTTTGATTTCAGACACTTCTACTAGTCCCATCTCTTCAGCTTTATCTACTATGTACAGAGAGTATTTGGGAAGGACAACCCCTGTTATCTCTAAATCCTGCTCTGTCCCCCCCCCTCGAAAAAAATATACTTCATTCAGCTGTTCTTACTGTAACTGTCTTAGTTTGCTGTTCTGTGTACTCTTATCTGTTCAGTTGCTCCACTCTTCAGGTACTCTTACTCTGCACTTATTACTGCTTGTTAGTACTTCCAAATTTACAGCCTTCTGTGCTTGTTTTTAGTCATTTTTTAATTCAATTGCAAAAAAAAAAAAAATTCTAAGCTTTTTTTCCTGTCTGTCCTGTAACTAGTCTAGTCTAGATACAGATTTGCTGTATCCAGGACCGTTTGTAAGCTTCTGAGCTGACCAAGCCTTTCTGTGTTGGAGGGTAGCCTTCTAGCTTATCAGTGAGAGTTATGAGCACTAGGTAGCCTATCTACCACAAGAGGAGTGGAGTCAGGCCCAGAAACTGTAGTTCATTGGCCATTTGGGACATTTTTTCCATCTCTTTCAACTTTCTGATTTAAAAACCCATATTTGCACTTGTTTCCCAACTTTCCTATAACTAGTCTAGTCCAGATACAGATTTGCTGTATCCAGGACTGTTTGCAAGCTTCTGAACCCACCAAGCCTGTGTCGGAGGGAAGTTTTCTAGCTTGTCAGTGGGATTGGTAAGCATTAGGCAGCCATCTACCACAAGAGGAGTAGTCTCTGGCCCAGAAATTGTAGTTTATTGGCCATTTGAGCAGTTTTCCATCTCTTTTAACTTTCTGGTCTAAAAGCCCACATTTGAGCTCTTCCCACCTTTCCTTTAACTAGTCTAGTCCAGATACAGATTTGTTTGTATCCAGGACTGTATGTAAGCTTCTAAGCCCCCCAAGCCTTTCTGTGTTGGAGGGAAGCCTTCTAGCTTATCAGTGGGAGTGGTAATCATTAGGTAGCCTATCTACCAAAAAAGGAGTAGATTCTGGCCCAGAAAAATGTAGTTTATTGGCCATTTGGGCAGTCTTTCCATCTCTTTTAACTTCCTGGTTTAAAAGCTCAGGTTTGCACTTGTTTCTCACCTTTCCTATAACTAGTCTAGTCCAGATACACATTTGCTGTATACAGGACTGTTTGTAAGCTTCTGAGCAGTGCCAAAGTCTGCTCTTCAATTTTTCCCTTAGATCTGCTAGTTATTGCCTCTCCTGCACTTTTACTATCTTATTAGTCTAGCACTTTGCCAGACTTCTTGTAGAATTATTGTAGCACACAAAAGTGCTATCAGCACTAAACATTCTACAAGGAAACAGCTCCAGTACTTATTATTAATGCCCTCCCCTCCAGGCATGTCTAAAGGTCAGCTCCCAGTGCTTTCTCCTATTAACCTGAAGTTGGGCATCCTGAGGCAATGTAGCAACTGCTCATGTACACCTACAGCCTTCTCCTCTTACCTCCCAACACTCAGACTTGTGAGAGATGCACCTATATATCCAAAATGGAAGCCACTCACTCTTCAGCCAAGACCGGAATAGCTGGTCAAGAGGAGAAGGTCAATACTTGCACCACACCACATGGAACAAATCACCCTCTAGAACACACACCAGCACTGCCTTCACATAAAAACACAAACCACACACCCACTTTTGCAGAGGATCTCAATAAAAATCTACCTAAACAGCACAGACCTCCAAGGCAGAAACTCACTCGACCACCACAATACAACACTAATCACAAGACACATAATTCTCCTAAACAGTGTGCCACTCAACCAAAGCCCCTAAGGCAAAAGAGCATGCCCAACACACTAGTCATAGGTGAGTCAATAGTGAGCCACACTGATGTCTCACTCACTATGTTGAATAAGGAGAGAGTAACAGTCAGCTGCCTGTCAGGTGCTAGGATCCACCTCATAACGCATGCACTCAGGTCCCTCAACAACAGGTACAAATATGAATCAGTCATTGTACATGTGGGTGTGAATGACCTGAGACATGCATCGCTGGATTACATGACAAGAGACATGGAGGAGCTCTTTGATTATGTAGCCCAGGCAGGTATGACCCTAGCCCTGAGCAGTATTCTACCATCACCCAGAATGATACCACAGTACAAGCAGAAAAAGATTGATTTCAACAATTGGCTAAGTTTTTGGTGTCACTCTAAGGGGATCCAGTATCTATCTACCTGGGATGACATGACTGACAGACCTCAATGCTTTGCCAGAGATGGCCTGCATCTGTCACCCCTGAGCTTCCAGATACTGGCCAAGGCTCTTGCCACCTCTATAGTGCCTTTTTAGGCGGTGTTCCAAAGGCCAAATTATCACTGTAACAGCTACAAGCAAATGCAATCTGAGGGTCATGTTGCTCAGTGCTAAAAGTCTAAATCTCAAAATGCACTCGCTCAAAGCACTCCTTAAAATGGAGAACATCAACACTGGTGCTGTAACAGAGACCTGATTCAAGGTAGCAGAAAGCACCCCTACACTACCAGGCTATAACTCTTTCCACTCCTTTCAGCCCCAGAACTTGGACCGAAGCTCCACAAGTGGTGACGTTTACATATTCATAAAGGATGCGCACACCTTCAGACTGGTAGACCAACATAATGCATCAGAGTTACTTCAGGTGCAGCTAATACTGGGTAAGACAGTGACTTAGGTCGTAGCCTGCTATAGATCCCCAACCATGTCCCAAGACTCACACTCCACGTTCCCAAGCACCCTGGAGAATATTAAGGTTCACACAGCAAACTCATACTAGGCAAGTTCAACTACCCCTCCATTAACTGGGAAAACTACTCATGTACCAATAAACTTGCCCAACATTTCCTGGAGTTCATTAATTCCAATGTCCTGTACCAGCTAATTCTTAGCAACACAAGAGGTAACATCCTTGACCTGGTCATTATTGATATGGGCAACCGTTGCTCTACACCAATAGTAAGCTCCTCCCTGGTTAGATCTGACCACAAACTAATCACCTTGGAAATCCTCATCACTTCTACCCCCCCCCCCTGCAAAGGTAACCACCATGAAAAACTTTTCTATTGCTAACTTTGGTCTCCTAAAAACAGAGGTGGCTAACGACACCCATGCGAATGGAGAATAGTTGCATGACTGCCAAATCATACACCGATTCACTATATGAACACGTATTCAAATGCATGAATCTCACCATACCCAATAGAACCAAGACGCTCTCCTTCAAAAAACGGAAGCCAATCTGGTGGTCCCCTGCCATAAACAAACTCTACAACAGAAGGAGGAAACTGATGCGGAATAAGGTGAAGCTCAAGAATGGAAAAACTCCCTTATCAGCCTCAACAAAAAGTTGAGATCTTTCATCACATACTCTAAAGCTAGCGATGAAAACAGAATTGCAGCAGACAGTAAAGACAACCACAAGGCCTTCTATAGTTATGTAAAGAATCTCCATGGCAATACCCAGATTTGCTCTGAGTTACTGCACAATGGTACCCCCTATACTGAGCCAACAGATACTGCCAATATACTAGCCAACAAATTCAGTGCCAACTTTACCCCTCTCTCCCCCACAAAGGACCAAGCACAATATCAGTAGATTACCAGGCACCCAGTATTACTGCTGTACAGTTTAAAACAGCACTGTTCAAGGCCAAGAATACAGCTTCTATGGGACCTGATAATATCCCTGGCTTTGTTCTACATGAATGGCCATGTGAACTGGCACCACATCTGTTGCCCTGTTCAATCACAACCTCACCTCTGGCTTTGTCCCTACCAAATGGTACACTGCTACTGTCATCCCTCTCCACAAAGGATGAGCGACTACAGACCCTGGCAACAATTGCCCCATTAGCCTTACGAGTCTGATATGCAAAGCTATGGAATGCATCATTATGGACCTAATAAACAAGGATATATGGAATCTCCAAACTCTGGATCCCACACAGTTTGGGTTTGTGAAGGGTAGATCATGCCTGCTCAACTTGGTCGACTTCTTTGAGTCAGTCACTAGAGCTTTGGATGAAGGCAAAGTGGTTCATACAGCCTACCTTGATCTGGCCAAGACCTTTGATAGCATTCCACACTCAGGAATCATAGAAAAACTCACTAAGCTGGGCATCAATCCCTATATCACTAGGTGGGCTGCAAACTGGCTCACAGATAAAACCCACAATGTGAAAGTACCTGACTCCAAGTCAGACTGCTGACTAGTCATGAGTGGAGTCACACAGGGTTCAGTCCTGGGTCCTCTCCTGTTTGGTATCTACTTCTCTGGAGTCCAGGCCAACATGAAGGGACTCTGGCTGACAAAGTTCACACAGAATTGCAAGTTGAGAGCTATTATTAACTCCCCAGGTGATGCTGACATCCTACAGAATGGCCTCACTGAGACCAACGATGGGTGTCAGAACTATAGCCTTAAGCTGAATACCAAAAAATGTGTCGTTATCCCCCTTGGGAAAAATCTGGTTCCCATGAATTAACACACTGATGGTAATCCACTTAACGCAGAAGGCGTTATGAGTGATCTGGGAACACAGGTTGACAGAAACCTCTCTTTTGATCACCACATTGCTACTGTGGTCAGAAAGTCCTTCTATGTAGCACATCTCATTACTAAGGGTTTTGCATCCAGGAAGAAAGAGGTCATTGTCTCCCTCTACTCTTCCCTCATTAGGCCAATCATCGAGTACAATGCCCCATTTGGCATGTACCTCACTAGGCACCTGCAACAACTGGAGAGGCCACAGAAATACCTCACTAAGGGAAACCTAGGTCTTAAACACTTGTCCTATATGGACAGACTAAAAAAACTTAAACTATTCTCTGTTTCATATCGCCTACTTAGAGGCAATCTCTGCTTGACTTACAAAGCCATGTCTGACACAGCTCTGCTGGAAATGCTATATCTAAAGACATCTCAATCCTTCCACACCACATGCTCCAGAGACTTCAACCTCATTACCACAATCAACAGAACATACTGGAGGGAGAGGTTCATAACCCAGAGACTGCCCATGCTATGGAATAGACTTTGCATGCATGTCAACCAGAGCACCTCATTAACCCTCTTCAAGAGAAATCTTAATGAGTGGATGGGAAAAAGAAAATTTACTCTGGGGATAACTCCAGTGGCTCTTCTTGACAGAGGCACTGGGATCTAAGGTTGGGTGGCACAATGTCAGGGTAATCTATGGCTAGGTTTGTAAAGGCCCCAGGGCCATTAGCCGAGTACACACCTATGAACCTATGACTTTTACTTTTAATTATATTATCTGTATTAGTTTTAACTTTATCTTTATTTTAATATTTTTGCTCTTTAAACATATACTCCCTGATTTTGTATTTTAAATTGTATATTTATACTTTTGTATACTGTATACTTCATACTTTCCTTACATTATATTCTGTTAACTGCTTTTGGAGCTTTTCCCCCAGAGCCTCCACTGAAAATGGGCTCTGGTTGGCCCAGTGGACTTCCCTGGTCATCAAACAGGAAATTAATTAACTAACTAAATAAATAAACAGACTTACTGGGGAGACCAAATTTATGTACCTTTTTGACAAGGAAAAAATTGCCCTGTGCTGCTTGGTATGATCAAAGATAACAAAAGTAAACTATATGAAACTTCAGTTTCTATTGCTGTATTTTGGGGGAATAGTATAGTCTAATATGCATTAAGATGTAAAAGCAGCAAATGATGTATAGATAGTAACAGCAACCCTATCATATCTGCTCCTGCTGGAAAAGTGCTATTTCTTATTCAGTGGGACATTATTTATTGTTTGTTGTGCTTGTTACTTGTTGGTTTTCTTTAAATTACTAGATTAAAAATACACCCGGATCAATAATATATGATCATACAAAATGTCAGCAGACTTAAATGCAGGTACAGTAAAATGAATGTAGATCATCGTAAGTAATAAGGGACAATACCTACTGCCATTAAAGCCTGTTATGGTTTTGTGACCATAATCCCTACAAACTCTGTGAGGTTAAAACTTCAGAGTTCATAATGGACAACCATTCTGTTCTAGCACCCTGGAGAGTATGGATACTCCCAACAATGGCAGTGATGCTAAAACTTGGTATAGTGATGAGTCTCTATCAGTTGATCACGTTTTCAGAAACTTGAAATTCATATGGTCAAGATCATATGATCAAGTTTTTGAAAACTCAAAGCTTTTGAATGGAGATCACTGTACAGTGAGGATTGGGAAGTTTACCCTTTTCCTCACTGTAGTGAGATCTCAGAGTTGGCATGTATAATTTGCAGGAGTATGGGGGGGGGGTGCAGGTAGATTTTTGTAGGTTTTTTTTTTTGATGTTCAATATTTTGGAGACTGGATCATATGGTATAAACCATATGAGTTTCAAGTTTCTGAAAACTCGATCATCTGACATAGACCCAAAGTGACACCAAGACTAACTCCCTGTACTGAACAGCATGTCTGCTTCTTATGGTCCCTTTGACCACAACACTTCACTAAAGAACAAAGTGAGCAATTAGGCTACCACACTTATTCAAATACATTTTAATTGACATTTTTATAAAATACACTCAATGTTAAAGTGATACTACTAATAACAAGCTCAAGTACAGTAAACTAAAAAAAATAAATAAATAAAAACAAGAGCACAATCTACAATGAAAGTAAGTAAAACAAGCAGATGAAAACGTATTATTATTCTAACAAAAATGATTTGAGTTATACTTGAAGTTCTGTTATTTTTAAATGTTGTCACAGCTACAGTGTAACAGGACTGACTTGAACATTTCCCTATTTAGTGCAAAATAGTGTGGTAATATGTGTGAGAAATGACATTGTCTTAAACATGTTGTGGAAAATAAATTTGGTATTTTCTAAAATATTTCTGTAAATATTTCCATGTTTAAATTTGAAAGATTTCCTTCAGCATTCTTTGAGATTTATAAAGATACAAATGAGATCTAATTTAATGCCTATGTTTCCATAACCTTAGTGTGAAATACAGCTCAGATATGTATAATTCTTAGTAATCTCAAGTTATATGTATTTAAGTTACACAGAGAGATATGTGGCATTGTAAATTTCACCATAAATATTTAGTGCCCTCAATCTATAGTGCAATTGTTTCTGTATTTGGAAGAGAGGCATTTAAAAAGAAAGTCAAATTTTAAATTTAACCTAACACTATTTAGTATCTTAACATTTTTTATAATAGTAGCAGACAGTGTTTTAAAATATTCATGTATAAATCCATCCAGTTCAGTAACTTTATTATTTTTATTTTCATATTACTAATGTGATATCCTCTTGAATTTTATCATAAAATTCTTATGTTCTTTACTTATTTTAGGTTATGTGAATTGATCTAAATAATCATACATTAATTTGGCTTCACCAATGTTGCAGCAGTCATTATTTGGATTCTTATATATTGGTGTGAAATATAATACTTTTGAACGGACTACTTTCTCACTTACTTTAATTTCTGAAGTACTTATGGATGGAGTTTTATTTTTTTATTATACTTGCTAAAAGTCTACATGGAATTTGTGTACATGCAGAAAATTGTGATGGCATTCTTAATTAATGCTAAAATAATTGTGTTGAATAAAAAATGTAATTAACTTTATGGTTCTTTAATTTGATTTTCAATTACTACATTTCAGAGTAAGGTAAATTAATATTCTAGTTTTTTCAGATTTCTTCTCAATATATTTTTATCATTTAAATTCTTAGAGAATTATATTTTATTTGTGGTTTTGGTGCAGCCCATTGCATATCAGGTTTCACTCAATTAACCACAAAAACAAATGTACTGCTGGTGTCCACTGAAAATGCTCTAACTACTCCAAAAAAGCAAAGTGAACACAGGGCTTCCAAGATATGTTACAAAACACTGTGTTACAAAACATGACAAGATGAGCTGGTACAATAAAATGTTTTTAATAAATATAACAAAAAAAGGCAAAGGTTACAAATTTTTCTTCCATAACAATTCATTTGGACTTCATCAGGACCCCTTCATTCAGTGAGAATTAAATTAGCATCTGCATTTTGATATAAATATTTAAAGAGGTAATTGATTTTTTTAACTAAATTTTTCTAGTATTTCAGGATTTAAGGTCCAATTCCATTTCAAAATTGTATTCATAGTTATATTGTTAAACTGTATATATATATATATATATATATATATATATATATATATATATATATTTTTTTTTTTTTTAAATCTGTAAAAATATTTTATACAATATTTTGTACAGCTGGCATTAGCTTGTTATAAATTAAAACACTTGGCCAAGTTTTATGATATGATGAATAAAAGGAACATTTTATTTTTTTAATGGACAGATTAGTCTTCTAGGGTCAAACAGCTCATATTTAGTTTGCAAATCTAATATTACCCTCAACACGTTTCTATTATAATATTGAAAATTGAGCTATCTCTATTTATATCTCTGACAGTATTCCAGTCAACCCTAATTATGAAATAAAAAATTGAATTTTTATAGCAAGGTAACCAATTAATAGAATGAAATTGGATTGACTGAAACATAGTTCATATAGAGACAGTAGGTTCCTATCAGAATGATGAAAAATCAAAATCTCGAACGCTCAGATGACCAAAAATGCAGGTAATTGAAATTGATATTGTGAGATTACGGTACAATGAAGACTGGAAGTTTTGCCCTTTCCTCAATGTAGTGCGATCTCGGAGTTGTAATATATATTTTTTGGGGGGTACCACAATAGCGATTTCGATTACATGCGTTTTCGCTCATCTGAGTGTTTGAGATTTTGATTTTTCATCTATGTAATATAGAGCTGAGTCAGTAATATAACAGGTCTATCTAAATGATTATTCCTTACAATATAGCCATATCTACACCAAGAGTCAGCTTATGTGTCTAATATTCTGTAGTAACAAGATCTTCTGATTAATATGCATATTAATATGAATACAATTTCAAAGTTCTCTTTTAGTGCAACATGCTTCACTCACCAGGACTGCTCTCCACTCATTAGACTGGCTTAAAAACCATCTCAACTACCTTCAGATAATTACAATACATCACATAATTTTAAACCCTCTCCTTGTTCTTGGCTCTAATAACAAGCACTAGCTCAATCTACAAATCCAATAAATCACCTGGTCTCTGCCTCTACTCCTAAATGTTGCAAAGAACTGGAACTCCATACCACTACCCATTAGATGTAACCCAAGTCTAAAAACATTCAATGCCTGTCTAAAGGAATTCCAGTACAATGCTTGGCTTTGCTCTTAATCTGCTCATGGCTAATCTCTTGCCTTCCTTCCTCCTCCTCTGCTACTAACAGTGTGTTCTGATCCACATTTCCTGTCTTAGTCTTAATTAAGATATCATACTTATGTATTTTTCTTGAAAAACTTGCTCTTCGTGCTCATGTATTACTACTACTGCTGTGCAATTTTCAGTTCATTGCTACTCACGTTATTACAGCATTTTCATGGGTGATCTGTACTTTATGTTTATCCTGAAGTTGGATTTGTTTAGTTTACTTTTACTGCATTTTATATTTATATTTATTTCTAGTTGATTGTACAGTAAGTTGCTATCTTTGATGAAGCAAAGTAATACGCTTTATAAAAATGAGAGATGTCAGGGAAACCTAAGGTGTAACAACACTTTCCATGGTTGTTCTTATTCCACATATGGAGCATGTTTTACAGAATGAGGTAATGTGGGGAAAATACAACACTGCACATACATTAGCATCATTCTCAAAGTTAAACAAAATCCTACTCTTTCAAAGCACAAAGTAATGCAACAATTTTTTATCCAACATCAAGTGTGAGAAAAGTGATGACACCAAGTTAACTACTTTCATTGATTTTACTAAAACAAAATCAAATGGATGTACTCAATCCTGATATCTGAGATGCCAAACTAGGTGTGAATTTACCATACATTCTCACAACAGCTGCATCTTTGATATTAAGATTTTATATTTAAAGACAATTATTTGTAAAAGTTATTTTTTATCTATCAGAAATACTTTATAGCAGGCATATATCAAACTCATTTGGGCAATCTCCTATCTAAGACTAGTTAACCTAATTTATTTCCATGCCTATTTTTAAACCATACACCTGTGACTTTTGAGACACCTTATTTCATCTGCATCAAAAAATTTGACCCAATTTGTTAAATTATACACTTATATATATATATATATACACACACACACACACACACATATATATATATATATATATATATATATATATATATATATATATATATATATATATACATATAGATACATATGTGTGCATGCGTATATGCAATTTTAGGAAGTTAATATTGCCATATTTTATGATTTAACTTTATCAGTATTTGTAACCATATATGGACAGAATATACATGTGTTGCCTTTTATAGTAATTTTCTACTTAGTAAAGCACTCATAGATGGTCATGTCTTTTTAAATATTATGTATGTCATAATTGCTTTACTAGTGCTAAGATTAGTTATGGATGTTAAGGCAATTTAAACCTACATATAATTTGCTGCTGCTATGTATGGAATAGTTACTAGAAAATTATATGTAGTAATTTTTCTGTAGTAATTTTTATTTAATCCCTCATGATATATCACTATCACAAACACTTCAGATAAATACTTAGTTACAAGGCTAGCATTTTTAATCAAAGCCCATGGGTTTCTTTATTGATAATATTTCATATTACTTTAAAGTAAACTAATTTTTGAAGACTGAGATTGCTGCAGAGCTATGGATTGATGTTTATGTCCTTTTACTGTAAACTGCGTCTTAGATGGAAAATTCGTCTATAGTTTTACCTTTTTGGATGAAGTAAGAGCAAGCGGTTTCTTGTTATACTTTAGTGAATGTCAGTGGATTATTCCTGAGTTAGGTATGTAGCTACTCTAATTTGGACTATTTCAGTTTTCTGAAGAACATGTATACGCCATGCAAACTGTTCTGAACGGTGGCAGAAGGAGACAGTTATGTGGTTGTTAAGTAATGTTGAACATTTTCTGCTTTCTTCTACAACACAAAAAAATGTAAGACAGTGAGGAACATTGCATTTTTTTCAAAAATGCATAGGAATCTAGAGAAATAATTTGTGTATGGTTATTTTATATCCTGTTTGGTATATATGACGAGTGGTATTCCATAACAATTTGTAGGCAACCATATTAGCATCTGCATTTATTGTCAATACACAGTGTTTTATATGTTATTTTAATATCACAGTCGATCACACTTGTTGGTATTATGTATAACACAGAATCACTATTTGCAAATGTGTCTCTTTTTCTTTGCTCATTGTGCAAAAAAAAAGAAAAAAAAGAAAAATCAGATGCGTGTGTGTGTGTGTGTGTGTGTGTGTGTGTGTGTGTTTGTGTGTGGTCATTCTCTAGTGCATAGCTGCCCATTATCTTTCAAAAGTAACCCAGTTCTGCAGCCCCTCCGCAGAAAAACATACTTACTTCCTAAACACTACTTATATATTTCATGGTGCTATCACCACCAATAGGTTTAGGAGACAATTCCATACTGGTATTCAGTAATTTATCCTCCACTACTTACAGCTGTTTTTCAGTCCTGCAAACTCCATTTGGCTCCTATGTAGTAAGAAGTCACCACAATCCAAGTCCTAATGGGAAAGAAGTCAAAGACTGATGTTTAAGCTATGTGGTCAAGCCTGAAACCATAACTGTGTATACAACCCATTGCACTGATTTATTTCTAATCTGATAAGTGTTGTGCTCTGGGCAGTAGTAGAAAAGTCAGAAACACATGCTGAGGGACTCCAAAAGCTAGAAGAAAAATAGTCCAGTTTTGCTTCTTATTTCAACTTTAATGATCTCCAAAATAACAGAAACAAGTTGAACAACTGCTTTCATTCTTATAAAAAATAGCAATGGGACTTCATGAGATAGCACTGATGAAGTCTCACTGCTGATCTTTGTAAGGATGAAGGCAGTTGCTCACCTTATTTATTTGTAATTTTGGAGATTATTAAAGATGGAATAAGAAACATTCATTCTTAGCTTTCCATTGTTGGCAGACATGAAAGTGCATTGTTTTTTTTCTGGTTATTTATGTTTCCTTTAGTGCACTAATGCTTTAGACTCCAAAAGCTGCAAATCTTGGGAAAGTGAATTACTCCAATCAATTACTGAGCACTAAATGCTATAAAAGGGATCTGGGATTGGAAAATGAGAAATCATCCAGCACTACTACCAAATCAGGAATGGAGTGTACTCTACCGCAGCACTTTCCAATTTTACAATAGTGCTGAATGCTAATGAAATCTCTTCAAGTAAAGAAGTTGCTCGGGAAAGTCAATGGGACTATGCAAAATAGCTAATCATCCACCAATATGCTGAAGCTCTTACTGCAGGCAATATATTGCTCATAATAAGCCAAATGCCTGCAGTAGTAGGTTCAATATTCTAGTGGAAGTAGGTACTTCAGGCAATATATTGTTGAGAACCCAAATACCTGCAGCATCAGTTTCAGCATACAGGTGGTGGTGATCTCAGATAGCTGAGAAATGGTGGGATGCAAAGAAAGAACCATGCTTATTTTTTACAGAGTTACGTACAAGTCATCGGCTTCAGAGATAGGAAACAACTCAGAATTTTTTTTTGTATAATAAAAATGAACTATGCTTTTGTAGCACAAGCCCACAGCATGTCAGTCAATATTTTGATACCTAAGTCTGGTGCATAGGTTGTTAGTAGGCTAATGACCACTAGGACCTTTACAGGTCTAGCCACTCACCGCAAACCATTTAGGACCAGAGTATTATGAGTGTCTATATGAGGTCATATTACTAGGGAAATAACTAAGGATTTGTAGGAGGGGTATTAGTTAGGATAATACATTTCTTATTGACAGCCTCTGTCCATAAAGGAAATGGGGACCACACTGGGGGTAAATTTATGATTTCCCATCCAATTGTCAAGGTTTAATTTGAACAGGATTAGGGATAAACTCTGTTTTACAAGTTTGGGGAACCCATTCCACAGAGCAGGGATACTTTGGCACACATATCTGTCTTTCCAGCATGTCCTGTGTAAGTCACAAGTGAAGTTCAGATCCCTGGATCTAGTGTTTCCAGTGCTATTTGTTGTGTACATTTACAACAGCTCCACTCCATCAGAGCTGTGTCTGAGGAAGCCCTGTAAGTCAGGCAATGATCCCCTCCATGGGACCCAGTAACATCCCAGGCTGCCTCCTATATGAGCTCAGGCAGGAACTTGCAGCACCATTAGGCATCCTATTCAATCAAAGCCTGAGAACTGGCTTCATCCCAGATGAGTGGAGGACAGCAACTGTCATCCCTTTGCGCAAAGGTGGACTGTCCACTCATCCTGGAAATTATAGACCCATCAGCCTAACTAGCCTGATATGCAAGGCCATGGAATGGATTATCATGGACCTCATTAACAAGGACACTGGCAACCTCCAAACACTCAATCCCACATAGTTTGGCTTTGTCAAGGGGAGGACATGTCTGTTAAATCTAGTCAACTTCTTTGAGACAGTCACCAAAGCCATGGATGAGGGGAAGATGGTGCACACTGCCTACCTTCACCTGGCCAAAGCCTTTGACACTATTCCCCACTTGGGCATAATAGATAAACTCTATCAACTAGACATCAATCCATATGATACCAGATAGGTAGCAAACTAGCTCACTGATAGCACCCTTAAGGAATTCTTCAACAGCTCATTGTGATGAAACACAAGTGTGGTGTCACTGATAGAACCCACCTATTCAAAATAGGGGAAGCCACCTCAAGCAGTAGACCCATAACAAGCGGCATACCCCAGAGTTTGGTCTTGGGGCCTCTGTTATTTGAGAGATACTTTTCTGAGGTACAGGCCAAAACCAGTGAGCTATGGCTGACCAAGTTTGCAGATGACTGCATGTTTGGTGCTGTCATCAGTTCCCCTAGTGATGAGGGCATCCTCCAAGAGGGTCTTACTCATCCAAGTGACTGGTGCCAGAAACATGTCCTCAAGCTGAGTACCAAAAAATGCATCATCATCCCCTTTGGGGAAAGTGACATCCCCACAAATTATCACATTAATAACATCCTAAGCAAGCAGTCAGTCGTGAGGGATTTGGGCACCCAGGTTGATAGCAACCTGACTTTTGACCACCATGTTGATTCCATTGTACAGAAAGCCTTTTACATGGCCCACCTCATAAGTAAGAGTATCTCATCCAGGGACAAGGAGGTCATAACATCCCTGTATTCTTCCCTTATAAAGCCCATTATTGAGTGTAATGCCCGTTTCAGCATGTACCTCACAAAGCACATGCAGCAGCTGCAGAGACCACACCAGGAGAGTCCAGGACCTCAAACATCATTCACAGATAGGCTAAAAGCCCTATCCCTCTACTCAGTTTCATACAGACTCCTCAGAGGTGACCTTTGTCTGGCATACAAGGCGATCATGGACCCCAACTTGATGTGACAGCTGCATAACCGCAAGTCAAGCTCCACTTGAGTAACTCGCATGCGTGGCGTCAACCTTGCCTGTGACATCAATAGGACTTGCCGGTGGGACAGATTTGTGTCCCAGAGACTCCCCCATCTGTGGAATAGACTCCCTCTCCTCATCAAGAAGAGTACCTTCTTTACCCCTTTTTAAGCGCAATCTGGATAACTGGATGGTAAACAGAAAATATACCCCTGGGATTCTAGCCATGTCCCTGCTGGACAGGGGCATCGGGGACTGACTTGTCTAAATATGCGCTAAACTCTTGGTTAGGCTTATAAGGGCCTTAAGGCCAATAGCCTAGTAACTCCTATGATCCTAATGTCAGCAGCTTTTAGGAAACTGAATACAGTGACAGAGCCTTTAAGTGATTACTGTAGAATAGGGTATTTATGCTATGAATTTCCCCAGAGAGAAACCTTTGTGGGCATTCTACCTGTTGTGTCTGGTTAGATACATGCCAAAGGGGGGACTGTATTCAATGATAGTTCTGATAACGGCCAAGTAGAGTAGCACTATAACTTATGAGTATGAGAAAGATCTAGCTGTCATACATATCGAATTATGACTGATATATGGATAGCTCAGTGAGTATTGTTCATCTCAGCAGTAACATAGTAGGCTAAGCAATCATCATGTTATACAAGAAATAGGAAATTAGGTTAATTTACACTGAGTGTTTCAAAATCTCATTGTTTAGCCCTAGGGTGGTAGGTACATCTAACATTTGCCATGCTGGCACATGGAAGCTAGTATATGTTGTATTCTACTTGATGGCATTACAGAATGTTGGAGTCCCTCTCTTGCACTACTCTGAACCTTTTGGAATTCACACCATGATGCATGTTCTAGCTTCAGTGAGGTATATATTCAGAATGACACTTCACTAGAAGTCCTTTGGCCATCCATCCATACATCCATCCAGCCATAACTCTTTTTCTAATATTTGCACGTGAATTCTGGATGTCACTTCCACAGTGACACTCATCATGATCAACACCCTTTTTCCCATTTTCTTGATGGGGTTGGGGTGTTGTGTCAACTGTTGCCATCTTTCAACATTTAATGCCACTCTCTTGCCTTATTTGACAATCATATCCAAGTGTCACAGGTCTTCTCTCACATAATCAGTTCACTTCTTTGCTGGATGCCCTTATTTCCACTTACCTTCTTTCTCTCTGTCCCAAATTGTCTTCTGTTTTTCTGTACATGTGCCCAAACCACTTTAATCTGTTCCCTTTGACCTTTTCTGCAAATGGAGCCACTTTGGCTTGTGCTATTATGTCCTCATTTCTTTGTCTGTCCCATACTATGCACCATACGTATGCACCATACCGCCCATCTTAGGCACTTCATCTCTATCACCTCTAGTTTCTTCAGCTGCTCTTCCTTTACTGCCCAGGATACCATGCCATAGAGTAATACTAGTCACACCACTGTTTTGTACACCTTAGTTTTCAGCTTCTTTGGCATTCTTCTGCCATATACTACACCCGATACTCTGTGCCATTTAGCTGCAGCCCCTCTGACTCTAGCTTTGACCTTCTCATTCAGACTTCCCTTCTCCTCAACCACCCCACCCAGATACTTGAAGCTGTCAGCCTGTTCCATTATTTTCCCTTCTATCTCAGTTCTTGGCTTCTTCTGAATTCCACCATTTCTGGCCCTACATCTGTCTTATCTGTACTCAGTTTCATATCGTATGCCTTCAGTTTTGCATTTCATTCCCCTATCCTTCTCTGAAGTTCTTACTCAGAGACTTCCTGTAATGCCACATCACCAAATACAGCTACTTTGTTGATCTGTCGCCTCTGACCTGTTTGCTAATGTAGTCCATCACCAGTATGACCAGCAGTGTGCTTAGAGATGAACCCTGGTGTGCACCCACTTCTACTATGAACCCTTTATTTGAGTGAACACACTTCATATTTGAGTCATTGGGTCCTTGTAAATAGCTTGCCTTAATTTTACCAATGTTTCTGGGATTTCAAACCACTGCAGGACTGCCCAATTCAGCTTTCTTGGGACCTTGTCGTATGCTTTCTCCAACTCTAGCAATGTCCAGTTAGGCTCCTTCATCATATCTAGCTTTTTCTTAACTGTCTCTCTTACTGCAAACATCAGTTGTGCTGCATCCAGATCTGAATCTAAACTGCTCACCTCCCATCTACTTTCTATTACTCTGCATATCTGTTCATCAGTCACCCTCTTCAGAACATTAATGCAATGTGAAGGGTGTTTAATGCCTAAGTACTGCCCATGGTTGTGAATGTCCCTTTTGCTCTTGAACACTGGCACTAGTATGCTTATTCTCCAGTCAACTGGGTATGCCTTTTTCTCCATATTGCTATAACCACCCACCGGGGTCATTTCTCTTATTTCTCAACCAGCATCTTTATCATATCTACTGTGTCCTCTTCTGAGCCTGCTAATTTTCCTGACTTCATTTTCCTTAGTGCTGTTATTACTTCTTCTTTGGTGGGCTCCTCCTCTTCTCTCATCATAGGCTGTGTCTGGGTCAGTACAGCTTCTGTGGGGTTTTCTTCATTCAAAAGATGCTGGAAGTACTCCTTCCATCTGCCTTTGATATCCTGTGGACTGCTGAGCAGGTTGCTGCTGGCATCCCTTATGAAGGGTGACTATCTTCTTTATCTTTCTGTCTTTGCCTTGCAAGCTGATATAGCTCCTTTGTTCCATCGACCGAGTTATTTTACAGAAGATGGTAGAGTGCCTTTGCTGCCTTTTTCTTTGCCATTACAACTCATTTATTAGCTTCTTTGCTAGCCAACCAGTATTCCTTTCTAGTTTGGTCTATATTTTCTATCTCCCACGTTTTCCTGCGCTCCTTTCTTTTGATGACTTCCTGGACTTCTGCATTCCACCACCAGTTTTCCTAATGTACCTTATTTCCATACTTGACTGGGCCACATATTTCCATACTTGACTGGGCCACATATTTGTTCTGTAGTCTTCACACATGCTGTTTTCAGGCACTGACATTCTTCTTCAACTCCATCTATTTCCTCTACTTCTTCGCGTGCAAGAGCCCTGAGTAATTCCTTGTACTGATCTAATTTCTCTGTAGTTAACTTCCAGGTCTTCAGCCTAGTCACTGATAACCTTACAGCCTTCTCTGACCACTGCTTGCAGCTGATTGTGGCAAACAGTGCTTTATGATGTGGGCCAACTGTTTCACTGGGAATGACTTTGCAATCACTGATTGTACACCAGTGCTCTTTCCTTACTAGGAGGAAGTTTACCTGAGTTGCATAGCCACTATTGTTTATGATCTTATGACTCTCTCTGTTATTGAACCATGTGTTGGCTACTATCAAGTATTTGCAAGACAGAAGTCTAGTCTTTATTCCTGTCACCACACCCATGTGGACCCAGCCAGCCCTCATATCCTGTTCTGTCTGTCTCAATAGATGCTTTCAGGTCACCCATTATCTATGCCAATTCCTGTTGTCCTGCTTTATCTAGTAGGTCTTAAAACTTCTGTCGAATGCACTCTTTTCCTCACTTTCACAACCTTGCTGTGGGTCATAGGCTGAGATTATGAATACTGCCCTACCATTATGCTGGAGACGGAGTGTCACCAATTCTGATGGCATTCCTTACTGTCTTCTGAAGCCTCTCTCTTAACACAATTCCCACACCATTTCTAGCCTGTTCTCCTGAGCAGTAGACTCTGGATCCCAAGTCAAGTGGCTTTGCTGCACTGCCTATCCATCAAATCTCCTGGATACATAGGATGTCCAGCCTCCTCCTTACCCACATGTCATCTATTTCCAAGCTACTTTCTCCCTAAATTGAGTATAGCAATTCTTAGTTCATGTTTGGTAGGATGACTGTTTGCATCCAGCTTTTGCTCAACAGAGATATCCCAGTTAACCCAATTTGGCGAACTGGATACCATCCGGCCAGTAGCTTACTGGCTCAGAGCTGCTGGGTTTTATGGTGGATACATTATTATCAATAGGGGCACATGCTCTACTACCACCATTAGCATGGGTCCCTGGCATAAGGCCAGGCTCTCAACCCGCTTATCACT
The DNA here is from genome assembly GCF_019279795.1 of Protopterus annectens. Taxonomy (NCBI): domain Eukaryota; kingdom Metazoa; phylum Chordata; order Ceratodontiformes; family Protopteridae; genus Protopterus; species Protopterus annectens. The sequence goes on from NC_056743.1 coordinate 1,363,110,191, forward strand.
GGCAAATACCCATTCACATTTGGTGCCATTGGTCAACATGACCAAATAACCTAGAACCATATTTTACACCACTGAGTGGCTAGCCCTGGGCAGTCTGTGATCCGTGTTCCACTATCATGATGATACTGCACACCAAAGTAGATGCCCACATCATATAGAGTCTGTGCTGCTGCTTTCAGCTCCATTCTTTGGTGAGTTTGAGATAGAAACACTGAGCATGTTTTTCAGAGGACTCCATAAAGACACAGGGAAAAGCATGCAAACTCCAAACAGGCATTGACCAGACATCAGGATTGAACCTTGTATCTTGTGTTTGAGAGGTGAAAACCTTAACCATTATACCTGCTGGCAACTTTTCTATGATTGGGTTGTATAAGAGATTCTTATCAGATTGTAGATATCAACAGTGACAATCTAGAGCCAATGTTCAGACTCCCCGTTGGATAGACTTTCCACAGTTGCTTTTCCATACCACATATGCACTCATACTTCTGGCCAATTTAGAGTGTCCAGTCCACATAATGGATGTCTTTGGAATGCACTGTTTTCCTTACTTTCACAACCTTGCTGTGGGTCATAGGCTGAAATTATGAATACTGTCCTACCATTAGGCTGGAGTCTGATTATCACCAATTCTGATGACATCCCTCACTGTCTAAGTCTAGCAGAAGGCGCCCCAACCAAGAATCAAACTGGAAAACATGTTACTATGAGGTAACAATACTACCTGCTGCTCCTTGTATTACATAACAAATAACTAACTAGCTAGTTCAGTAGCTTTAAAGTTATATACCTATGTGTAATATAATCCATTTTAAAGGACTACAATATAAATGATGAATTACGTCATAAGGTAACATGCATTATATTACCTAATGCTATAATAAGCATGTCATCAGCTGAGTGTGTATCAACTGCTCAAAAACCTCAAAAGACTGAGCACATAACACTCTAAAAAACAACTCAAAACTCAAGTACTAAGCAGCTAACTACTCCCTCTGTTACTCAAATTTACCAACTCTTGAGACTGCACTACAGTGGGGAAAGGGTAAATTCCCAATCCCCATTGGACTACACTCATGAAAATACCTGCAATTTGCAATGTTTACATATTTGACCTGTTTAGCAAGTCTTTTCTACATTTGAACACCCAAAACTCATCAGTTATACAGCAAAAATGAACTTTTTAACATCTTCAAAACACATCTCAGCAAATGAATCCTCAGTCATAAGTATCATTATAAAGTCTGAAGCAGATTTCCACAGCCATGGAATTCAACAGGACTGTTTTCATTAGACTCATCTTTCTTTGGAGACACAGCTTAAATAGGTATCACAGTTAAGGATTTCAAAACATTCACTCATTGTAGCTCTTAATATCACAATTCATGGTCTCTCATTTCTTATGACCAAACTGGTACTGACACTTTGGTTGCTCATCTTCTTGGAATATACAGCGTTTGCTCCTGGTGTTTCTCATGACATTCGTCACAGCTTGGATAAGTATTTCCACTAGTCCATAACAATACGAATAATGCGGACTGTAGGGATATCATGCAGTTAGAAATGAAGAGTGGTCATATCAACTTCAAATTCTCCGGGGGGGGGGGGGTGTCTGGTTAAAGCTTTCCTCAAAACAAGTAAGTATATGAAATCATAAGGTGCAATAGGGTGATTTTTAGCATGCTAGAAATTTCTGCAGACAAGAAAGCATGAGCATATCATTAGACTTCATACAGAATTGTCAATTACAATCACTGCTACTTAGTTCTTGCAGTACAGATAAGCTCACTGACAATAAAAAAAAAGTTAGTTCCTGGTTTGGCTTAACTATAGGCATTATTCATTCTCTGTTACCTACTTTACCCTATTCAGTGCTATAAATGATCCTGCGCCTAAGCAATTGCAAGAGGTGTGTGACTGTGTTAACAGTACATCCATTCTGCCAGTTATAAAAGGAAAATGGACAAGGCAGTAAGAAGCAAGCAACTTATATTGGATGTACTTCCAAAACTATTTAGACGGCCGTCAGCAAGTAGTGCTGTGGAAACAAGAATTCTTCCCCCTTCTTGCAGTTACTCTTCATGTTCCCCAGGGTTCTATCTTAGGCCCTCTGCTTTTCACCCTATATACCAATAATCTCTATTTCTTCACTCCCAATGCATCGGTCATCCAATACGCAGATGATTCTATGTTGATTTGTGCAGCTTCCTCACTACAGGAACTTCACACATTAACTCAGGAATCCTTCCTATCTATGGAAACATGGCTATCCAACATCCAACTCATTCTAAACCCTGCTAAAACCAAATTTCTACTCCTTAAACTCACTATGTCCACCTCATTAACTTCCACCTTTAATATCATGTCCAGTAACAAAACTGCTATCTCTCCCACAGAGCACACCAAACTCCTGGGTGTACAGATTGATAACAAACTAAGATTTGATATTCATGTTTCCAAGACTATCAAGAAAGTCCACAAAAAACTAGGTACCCTCTATAGAAATAGACAATTCCTTACACAACAAACAAAAACTATCATAGCCCACATTGCACCTTATTTCTACCCTCCTCTATGCCTTACCTATTCTTACCAACCTCAGAAAAGCATATCTACCTAAGCTTGACTCCTGCTACCAAAAAAAAATCTCTAGATTCTCCTCTGACTCCCCATATAAATATCACCACTGCCTATCCTTAAAGCAACTCAACTGGTTGGAACTTCATCAACATTTGCATTACAACCAACTCTCTCTGGCCCATTAAAGCTAATTTGTTGCTTAGAGAGCGTAAACATAATGGAGGACGTTAGACTTTTTGCAGTCCGAGCTCCACAGCAACTTGATACACTGCCATGAAGTAGCAGACTCATTTGTCAACAGGCATTGCTTGAACATTAATACCCTGCTGAAGAATGTTTGTTCTCAAATCAGGGTGCTGATGTACAGTTTGCCCACTCTCTAAGTGCTATTATGGCATGGGATGTAAAAGTTATCCCTGGTGACTTATGGTGGTTCTAATTCAACAATGTTGCAGGAGTAGGTCTTTAGACAAGGAAATGTGTAGGCATGGAAGTCCCTACTCCCTCCCCCACCACACACACACACACACATACACACAAACACAAATACACACATTCACACAAATACACACACACACCAAACTATCCCCTCACTACCCCTCCTACTGCAACCTCCCAGGCAAACACATGCACTGTCACACAAAAAAATCACTCACACATGCAGTCTCTCACATAATCACTTGCATACACCCCCCAGCACTACCTGTCTGCTAAACTCCCCTTTTACATACCTCTACTGCGATGGATGAACACAAGCTTTTGACTGTGTTTACTACCACGAGTGGCTAGGAGCAGCTGTGTTAAGTTATGCAGGCAGTTCTGAGAGATAGGACAGATCTAATCACCATATGCCTCTTCCCCAAATTCCGATATTAGTATTTAGTATGGCCACAGAGACATTCCACCATATTGTTGCATGTTTTCATTTGGAGGTAACCTTTCTGATTCACACCCATTGTCATGTTATAAGTAATGGTATTGTCCCCTTCAGTATTCAGAATTTGCCAGGATTATATAACAGCATTTAATTTGCTTAATGTCTCTCTTTAAATTTACCAATTTTCAGTATTATGAAACTAGGCTTAATGATTTCCATCTGTGGCACTTGAACAAATAAACTGCTGCCACATCCTTCAGACTTCCATTTCAGACGGTGATTCTGCCAAACAAGGAAAATAATGTGCAGTGATTTGAAATGGCTCACTACTATGCTAGTGTACAAAGATACTCCTGTAGAGTAAATGTGGTGTGCTTTATTATGCCAGTGATTGTACTTGTATGTAATAATATTTGATGTACATAAAGATTATGAAAATAAAATATTTTGTAAACATATCCTTATAGTATCTGTTATTTGGGTGTAACAGTTAAAACCTTTACATTACCCTACATACTGTAAGTAATGTTACAAGTATAATAGAGTTATATTTAATAATCCAGATAAAAATGCATTTTTACTACAAAAGTCCAATTAACCATTGGCAGTGGAATACCTGTATGTCAAAATACCTACAGGATGTCAAACTATCCTACCTTAACTACTTAACTTACATTTTAAATTACTCATTATCATATACAGAAACAATGACACACATTCCATAAGTACATTAAGATGGTCACAAGTGTCTATAGCAGAAATATTATATTTTGAAATAGTCAGAAAACAGTAAGACTTTCACATTTCGTTCTTTAAGTCAAACATCTTCCTGTGATATATGTCAATATCCATAACAGACAAATCCTTCATCCCTTGCTGCTTACTTGCATTTTATCTTGCTAAAGAGATAAACTAATTCTCATAGCCTGTGAAATAATCTTTGAGATGCAATAAGAAAAAAAAAACAGCCAGTGTGTGGACCCTACTGGACATTCTAATCTGTCTGTTCTAGATGACTGCCATACTCTCTGAGCTAAGAGCTGCAAACCTAGGGCTTCTAAAAACTGACCAGTACTTATGTTTACCAGATAACTTATGTCTAGGCTATGGCACTTTCACAGGTTTACTGGACAAACACACGTATGACTATAAGGACATATGTGCCCCATGTGATGGGTCCCTACTCTGGGCCAGCAATCAAGGAGCTTCAATCCTCACCATTGACTCTGGTGAGGGATGGTCACTAAGAGCAAAGATGGATTCACACAGTATTTTTATATGCAGCTCCCTGCACCAAGCACAATTTGCCTTAAAAGCACACAGGGCGCATACTCCAGACCTGGGTCTGGACTCTCTTTCTCTCTCCAGGCCCACACAAACTCCAGACTGACCACTTTGGAGCTCTGTGCCCCTGTTCTCAGTTGGTGACACACGCACTTGGATATTTGAGTTTCATACACGTACACCCCTGGGAAAAGCTGACACAGATTTACTAGCTGTGCCCCTTTCTTCCCAGATTCTGAGGCAATCAAACTGCAACCAGCCAGCTACCCTAAGGATCTTACAAAGATACCCAATTATGCTGTGTAAAATTAATACTAATACAAATGGTAGAGTGTGACCCAAGCAACAAGGCTTTCAGGAGTGGCCACAGTGTCACTATAACAAGCATAAATACTCACAAGGTATTAAACGTTTTCTCTAAAGGATTAGACACAATGAAATGTATTAAAATATTTAATGATAAATAATACAACAGAAAGCAGGAGAATACTGAATACAATAAATAACAAAGTTTCAACCATAGAGATATAAAAATAATACAGTTGGATAGTATCTCACAGATGCAGAAAACAATACTAAACTATTTTCACTAACTGTCCCTGACTAAAGAATTTTTGTTCCCTGACTACTTACTAAAGCAAGGCAAGCTGATGTGTGTTGAGTTTCTTATGACCGCAAAAGCCAGAAAATGTCTGTGTGGCTGTATGAGATATATATCCTTGTCAGAAATCTTTCCTGTCAGGTTCCAAAATGCTGCTGTGAGAGTTCCAAAGAAACCAGATGCTAGTTATAGGATGATGTCACCTGACTCTGTTACAATACACACACAAAGAGCTTTGCTACGATATGTGGCAGCATCTGAAAGCTATAACTCAATTTCAAACTTTTCACCTTTCCAGGGTTCTCTGATAAACATACACATGTAATCACTTACAATGATACCACCTGATATACATGCATACATTCTTTCTGGCCAGCAAAACCTACTGTTGATAAATTTTTAACACAAGTAACTTTACAGATATATTTTTAACTCAAGCATCTGTACAAATCAGTGTGATAGTCAAATAACATAAAATTCTTTAAAAAAACTCCAGCTAGCTATGCTGGCATATGTACACATGTACTGCCCTACTCTCACTGGCACAGATGGCACTGCTTCATAACATCATGCCCCCTACTTTTATGCCACCCTGTGCTCCTAATTTATATAATCAGCTTCAAAGTCATTGCATCTTGTGGAGGAGCAGGAGCAAAGGACATTTCACATATTTTAGTGATCTTTAGAGTTGTGACCCACTTATACACGCATTTGTACATCTGTGCTCTACACTCTCAAAAAAGAAGATATTTTCTATTCATGTATACATTGGAAAACATAGTATTCTTTCTTCCTGCTGGTGAAAGTAGTCTTATTTATTTAAACATTAAGAACAGTGGAAGGGTATGAAAGAGAAAGAAAGGCTAAGCTAGCAGATTGTGTTTGTTAAAATTCTTTATTTTATTTATAAAATGATACCAGTACAGTAGATGCAATTGTTTTTCGATCATTCAGAGAAGGATGTACACCCTTGCTGAAAAGCTAACTGGATTCTGTCCTCATTATGGATGCTAAGAAGCTACCTAATTCTGGAACATCAGTCTCCACAAGCTTTGGTAGTGATGGAAACAGTGACAGCATTCTCCCAAAGGATTTGAGCTCACTGGCTTGTGTAGTGTCTTAACTGACAATAAGAATCAGCACAGAGCAATCTTTGTGCTTATCAGCTTAACAAAAGAAAGTTGCATCTCATGAGACATCCATTCAAGACTGTGTAGCAGTGTAAATTATATAGTTATATGGAGTGAGTGGTCTCAGTCTTAGATGACTCAAGGGCTGAATGAGGTTAACTACTATCAGATGAGGGTCAATTAGTACAAAAAATAAAAAAGATGAATCTTCATACAGATCCATGCAAATATATATATATATATATATATATATATATATATATATATATATATATATATATATTTTATTTTATTTACATTTGTTAACCGAGTTGGTTCAGCTGTGCTTGTGGTCCATTTTCAGTGGAGATCCGAGGAGAAAAGCTCCAGTAACAAACAATCTACAGAGTATAAAAGATTCACAGCAATAAAAATATAATTTCACACAGAATTCTAAAAATACAAGACTAAGAATGAGGGTAAGAAAAAAAAACATGCACAAAGTTAAGTATAAGTAGCAATTATTTACAAAGAGAAAGTATACATTGACATAAGATTCTGTCAGAAAATTATTTCTTGAAACTTAGCAGGTTGGTGCCTTGAAGGGAATTAATAAGTGAAATTTGGGGGAGAATAAATTGCAGATGCAGGGGAAAGGTGGGTTAAGTTGGGTCTAAATGGGGGCAAGTTTTGATGTTAAGTAGATGAAGTTTGAGTTCTTTTTTAAAGTGAGATGGGTGGGTAATGGACCATATGTGTAAGGGGTGTTTATTCCAAGCTTGGGCTAGAGAGCAGCTATATAGAAGTTTGTCTACATTTTTTTTGGTTGATAGATATGTAGGAGTTGCTGGTTGGAGGTGCAGAGGGGTCCGAGGCGGGATATAGGTGGAGAGTATGGATGAAAGAGCTGGGAAGGCAGAAGGTTTGTATCGAATAGAGTGTAACAATTTGAAATTGTGATAAAAGAAGAAGTTGGGGGAGTTGGCGCCATTATAGAGAGTTTAGAGCTAGGCAATGGTGTGAGTTGTATGGAGACTGAGTGACAAATTTAGCTATTTTATGGTATGTTTGTAGAGGTTTGTTCAATGTTGTGGCCTGAATGTTGGTGAGAACAGGGGCAGCATATGGGAGGGAGGGGAGGGGTAGTGCCTGTGCAAGGACGAGTCTAGCAGTAGTAAATTTCTGTTGCAGTATAGGCAGCCTAGTTTCTGATGAGTTTTTTTTTATACATTTGAACATGCGCAGGTTGAATTTGAGTTCATCGTCAATGATGACACATAGGAACTTTGTTTGAGTCTCAGGATTAATGACTGTATTATTGAAGGATGCAACATAAAAGGTAGATTTATGGTGAGACAGAGAATTGGGGGAGAAAGAGTAAGATTTTGGTCTTTTCAGGGTTAAGGATGAGTAAAGTTGTCAGATAATCACTGTTCAGTTGATAGAAAGGGGTCTTGGGTTAGGGTATGGAGGTCAGTGATATTGACTGAGATGGAGATGAGGGTTCAGTCATCAGCATATTGGATGAGGCAGGGTTGTTTACAAGATGTATAGAGTTCATTGGTGAAGATGTTAAAGAGTAGGGGGCCCAAGATGGAGCCTTAAGGTACTGCAGTTGGGACTGGAAATGAGGGAGAGTGGGATGACAGCCATCTGACACATTGGTGTCTGCTGGAGAGGTAGCTAGAGAACCAGGTGAGGAAGGTAGTGGATAGGTTGAGGTAAGCAAGTTTAGATTGGAATTTAGGACGAGAGACTGTGTCAAAAGTTTGGAAAGGTCAAGGATGAGACAGGATATGAGTTGATTGTTATCATGGGCCTCAGAGATAGTATGGGTGAAGAATAGAAGGGCTGTGGTTGGGCAGGAAACCATGCTGAGTGGAGGCTGTGCATATATATAAATTTTATATATATATATATATATATATATATATATATATATATATGGGTTCACTTTAGAATCTCAAAAAATTGAAATACCAAATTTCAGTTTACCGAGATTCTAATCCCGAATGCTCGGAATTGGAAAACACCAGAAGTGCGAAATTTGAAATCCCAAAGTTAGGAGCTTCTGGTGTTGCAGGGTATGAATGGATGTAAGTGCAGGTAAGTTTGTATGAGTGTGTAGGTTATGTGCTGTAGTGTATGTTAGTGTGTGTTTCTGTTGTGATGTGTATGTGTAAGGGGCTGTGAAATGTGTGAGTGTGAGTTGCCTTTGTGTATGTGATTGTGCGGTCTCAGAGTTATAATATATAAGTAGGGGGGTGTGGGGGGGGTTTCTAGTGCAAGTTAGTTTTGTTTGTGTGTGGGGGGCAGTTGTGTGTATGTGACTGTTTATATGTAAGTGTCGGGATTTTGAATGTCAGGGTTATGGGCATTCGGTATTGTGGTGTTTCGACTTTAAGATTTCAGAATTTCGAGATTATAAAGTGAACCCATATATAAATATATATATATATATATATATATATATATATATATATATATATATATGGATCTAGGACTATTGAACGAAAGTCCACAATCACCGAACACACTTTAACAAAAGTGCTTTCACTGAAAAAGCGCTTTCATTAAAGTGCGTTAAAAAAATAAATAAATAAATACATCTACTTTTATGTAGGGGGGAAAGCCCCCCTGCACCCTCATACCACTCCACTTTAATATTCTCACTCTGAGATCGTACTACAGTCAGGAAAAGGGAATATTCCCTTATCTGCACCGTACTACGATCTCAGCAACAGTCATTCCCCCACGACTCCCTCTAGCTGCAGGCATACTTCCGCGAAAGTGCTTTTTCGGTAAAAAGCACTTTCGCAGAAGTATGCCCAACTGTTTGTGCTTCGGTCAAAAGTTCCTTCGGGGATCAGTACCAATTCCATATATATATATATATATATATATATATATATATATATATACACACACACACAAACACACATATATATATATATATATATGTGTGTGTGTGTGTGTGTGTTTATATATAATACCATTTGGTTCATCAAGATCCACATGGTTGAAAATAGTAGTTTTTGCATTAGATCAATGTTTATTACATCAATACATGTAGCCGACTGACCATATGGAGTTTTTTCACTTGTAGCACTCTATGCAAATCTTTCTGTTAGATTCACTTGCACTGGTAGAGGTGTAATCTGCCATTTCTCCAACTGTTGTGCAATTTCAGAGTTGGGATACTTAAAGCCATTTAGCAGGTACAGCACTTTGCTGTTTTTTTTCTTTTTCGTGTGTTTATTCGTGTCCAATAGAATGGGTTTTGTTATAATGAACAGTCTGTTCAGTGAAAATCAACTATTCCAGGTGTTAATGGCACAGGATATCAAACTTCCAGGGCAGTGGCACAAGTAATCTTGAACACAAACTGTTCTGATGGTATTTTTTGTGGGATATCACAGAACTTCAGGGAGTTGGAATTTATCCTTTCCCCACTGTTGTGCAATCTTGGTGTTGGTATGTATAAGGTGCAGGGGGGACTTGGTCTCTTGAGATAACATCACTTTATGCAAGTGTTTTCTCTTTTCTATTTTTCTTCAAAAAGTTACATTTCAATCACTAGTGTCTGAATACTTTTATACTTTAGAATCTAAGAACGTCTAATTGTGTTAATTGTGAATAATAACCAGTTTGAGAAATTTCACTAAATAACTGGAATGTCACAGAAAACACAGCACAAACAATCTTAGGTACTAAAAAGTATAAATCTTAGCATGTTAGCAAATACAACTGTGGCTTTCATGCTTCTGAACTATCACTCATTTAGGTGATGTATAAAAGCTGCTTATTACCGTACATTTGTCAGAACAATGCGAGACAAGTGGCTCTCCTGATGCATTAAATCTAATTTTATAGTACCACAACAGCAAGCTTTTAGCTGTACAATAAATGTTAGGCGACAAAATAATTTTAAAGCGTTAAATGGATTGACTTGTTCTAACAATACCACAATAGTTCTTACAAGCGTTCTGATACAGTGAGAAACAATTGTACATATGTACACAAATCTTCTAAGAAACAAGAAATGGTGTGAAACTCTCAGTACAAATTAAGCCAAATGTTACTACTAGGAAACTACATAACTGGCCATCTGGCAGAAAACAACACAGTGAGGCAAGCACCTATAGTCCCTCTTGGTATTCAGTCCCACAATTACAAGCTTCTAGTTGCACAATGAATGAATGTAGAAGACCAAAAACTTTTTTTAAAGGTATCATTAACTAACTTTTATAACAAGCACTGCAATACAATTTGACACAAAAATGTTCCAAGAAACAAAGAAGCAACAGTTTCAAGCAGCACAAACCCTTTAGGCAATGCGCACAGCTATGAGTAACATCAGAGCATGGCTGCCTATAGTTATTTTGAGACTCATAATTGCAACTTCCAAATTATAAAAAATAAACAGCAAACCTAAAGAATAGCTTATGTTGAAACTTATTGTTTTCAATTTCTTCTTTGCATCATTGTATATTGGACCAAACAGAATACTCTGAGGTGTAACTGTCCAAGAGTTTGCATATGCATATAAAGTCTGTTTTTACACATTTAGTCCAGCTGTTCTGGGACCTGCAATTTTGGAACTAGACATTTAAAAAAACAGTTATCACAGAACATACCAGTGTAAGACCAAATTATTCCAGTTTGTCATCATATTACTATTTTAATAATGAGTCTCCAAAAAATCAGCTTCTAGAAATTCAGCGTTGGCAGGTAAAGTAACATCCAGCTTAAAATAAGATCATATTATGATCTTAACCTTCTGCCACTGCAACATATCATAACATTTTGCTTTCTTAACTGTCAGCACATAAAATGTGCAGAGGGAAGAAAACATACAACTTTTGTCCACAGCACTTGATTACAGTTAATTTATTTTTACACTTTAACCTTTATATGTGAAGCCCCATAAATACCACCACTTTAGGATATCATCCAAAACTCTTTCACTGCTATCAAAGCTTGGATAAAAGATGCAAATCTGTGCTCTTCTCTCCTAAACAGTACCAAAATTAAAACACGTTCTTTTGAAATAACCTCATCCAATAACACAAGGATGAACATGTGACCCAAACAAAACTTTTAGGCATCTTAATAATCAATAATTTCAAACTTCACCAACATAAATCACAAGATGTTAATGAAATACACCAGAAACTTAGCTCCCTCTATAGAAACAAACAGAGAGGTGATGCAAGATAAGTACTAGCATTTATTTGCAAGTTTTCCATCCATAATTCTCAACTTATCTTACAACCGAAGTACTACCCATAAAGCTAATGTCTCCAACTGTTAAAATAAAGTAGCTAAATTTGCTGCCAACCTTACACATGAGACTCATCCTTGCAGAGCTCTGAAATAACTAAACTGGCTTGAGCTACCCAACTAGTTAACATTCTCACAACTTATGACTGCACACAGTCTTATACATTCATCAGAATAATATCTTGCACTTACACACTGCAGCACTACTCTTTATGTAGAGACCTTTGCCCTATGAGTAAGCTTTTAGTAATCACAGCAAAGTCTAATAACTCAGCAGGTGGCTCAATATAATCACATTATGTATCTAAACTCTGGAACATCGTACTGGCATAGCTAAAACAGACAGTGAAGTTTTCTATCCTCAAGCTCTTACAAAAACAAGACCTAAGGTTGAGCACATGCTCCTCACTTGGGTTACTGTCAGCTCATAGCCTCTATCTCTTTATCATGTCTATCTCCTTCTATACATCAAGCTCTTCCACCACTCTTCCACCTCAGTTTCCTTCGTACCTTAATCCCAGCTTTACATTTCAATGTCACTCCACTTTATCCAGACCCTTTAGTCTCCACCGCTCTCTTATAACCAAGTTCTTTGTTACCATATACTCTAATTTTCTTACTCCCACAGTCCTTGACTCATTTGTTATATGATACTTCTCTCCTTCATTTAGCTTTAATTACTATCTGCAAACTGATATTTCACGCTCCTTACCTCAATGTTATTTATTCTTAACATCAATACTATAACACTCTTAATCCCTGTCAAAGCCATATCCAATATGAGCTTGTCACATATATTACACATGACCTTTATGCATATTAAATATTTTATACGTGGAATCTGACATCATATATAATGTCACCACATAAATAATGCCTGTTTTACCTTTGTATAGTGTCAATAAAAAACAAGTATTTGTTTTTATCTAGGTGTCTTAAGAACTATGTGATGTATCTTTGTAAAACTTGTCATGAATATCTTATATGTATCTGCTGGAACGTTTTCTTTAAGGGCTCTGCTGAAAAGAGGCTTTGCTAGGCAGACTTTCCTGGTTAACAAAGCCAAATGAATAATACATAATAAATAAAATACACACTACAAAAAGCTAAAAAAAACAACTCTTTACCTACTTACCTGAAACATGTACTCTAATTACCCATTCTTCCAGCTAAATCAGGACCCCTTTTTTACTTGCAACAAGTACTCAAGTTTCCAAAAATATCCCTATTATAGTTTTATTTTCTTACTCTAGAAAAAAATAAAAAGGACCCACAAATTCACATGCACACATACACATATACATCCACACACCCACACACACACACCCGTGTCTTGAAATGACCAGGTCCAATGGTGGGGAAGCCTCCTAGCAAAAGCCAAAATCACTACACCATAAATAACAAGAACTAAGACCCTGTACATGAAACATACCAGTAAAGTGATCCTCACAACAACTGCAGCCTCTGCTACAAAATACAAAAACAAGCACTTTTCATTTCGGTTTTAATAATAAACTAGACTTTTTTGTAATTAAAGTAATTAAGTCCAGAACAATTTTCTTGGCCAAAGTAAAAGTTACTGTGGGCCTCTTCTGTCCAATAGGATGGGAGTATGAGACCTTTTGTCAAGGCAATAATATATTCTTATCCAGTTTCTAGGCTCACAGTTAATATAATTTCTTCAGCAAAATGGCATACACCGCTTTCTGTAAATTCTGATGTACATTTTTACATAGTGGCATTCCCAGGAATCTTTCATTGACTAATTTGGTATTGATTCCTGCAGATGGAATGAACAAATGTTGCAATATATCTGTTCACAATGAGGCTCCCTTTACATGTTAGAAGATTGACCATAAGTTAGCTTTCCTTTAACCACTTTATAGAGCTGATATTTCCTAATGGATGATCATCTGCCTTTCATTCAGTGAAGCATACTGACTCAGTAATACTGAATCCAGGGTAGGCATTACTATTGCGGGCCACCAAGAAATTTAATCTTGTGGGCCCCAAACTAATCTATTCCCACATCATACTACTGATACAGTCAGACAATACTTTTGTATGGTACTTTCATGTTTTTTTTATGTTGATATATGAGAGTCCAAACAAGTAACCTTCTAAATCATGTATGACCAACACAGAGAATAGCTTTTATTTGCAATGATGTGGCATTGTGACAAGATGAGCCTCTTTACTACATCAAAGATTCCAACACTGCACTCAGCCCATCAAAGTACAAAACTACTTGCAATTACAACCATACACTGTATCTTATGTTTAGACACAGATCACAGCATTGCTAAGTATGCCAGTGCAGACTGAGACCCATGCAGACAGTGCTGAAAACCCCACAATAATAGCTTTTAATTTAAACAATTGTAACACAATTCCTCATATCATAAGTGCTCACTCCTGCAACTTCAAAAGTTGTGTATTACATAAAGAGTAATGGGACAACTTAAAAACAAATTTTTTTTTGGCTAGGAATTTTCCTGCATCCCTTTTCCCTACTCGCAGGGTGAAGACCCTACAGTTCCCTACAGTGCAGAAGGGAAAATGCCCCCATAATAGTGCACAGTAGCCTCAGGTAATCACTTTTTTTCACTATAGCAGTAGTGAAAATATGATTTCTGAGATTTCATTATTCAAGGATACATGGGGAAATCACGATACTAATGTGCACAAAATGGTACTCTAGACTTTTGAAATGAATCTTTACACAGTTTAATGTATCCGCATGCATTATGTGGTTCAGTATTTGCTCTTTACCCAGCACCTTCTTACTATTTAGTTCAAACCTAGTGTCCAGCCTCCTCCTAATGATTTTACTTAGGACTATATAACCACTAAAACAAAACTAGTACTAAAAACGTGCTCTGTAGCCCATTCTAGAGAGATGTCCTGGAAACAGCCACACTCCTGTGCCACATTCGAACATCATTTTCCAGTTTCCTGTACTAGGGTAACACACATGCAATACAGATCAAGTAGAACAATGTTGATTACTATACACCACTGACTACCGTTTTTTGATTTTGTAAATAATGACAAACATTGTTCTTTCCTTTATTCTTTGCTTTAGGGCAAACATGCCAAGACCAGAATCAGCCCATCTTCTACTCCACCTCTCAATACGCCACAATAAAAGAGAGAACTCAGACAGATGTTGTACCATTATCTTCCTTAAACAGTGGCAACACACAAAGGCATACCGCCATTGCTCCTCACTCCTCCAAGAAAGATGTATCAAATAAAGTATATCACTTTAAAAATGGTAATATTTTGCTACACAGTGTTGGTATATCATGAGGTATATATTTCTCGCAGAAGACAGTCTAATTAAAAACCTCATATAAGCTAAAACATTTAGACATTGTGCAGTATTGGAGTGAAGAAATGTATTTCCAGAAAAAAGAAATACTGTTTTCATGAACTTGTATCTGAAATTCTGAAATATAATTCACAGTGGAAAAACATCTCTATCTAAAACTCCAAGTGATTTTCTTACCATGAGGCAACTCAACAAAATATTAAAAAGTTGGCATTAAAAACATTGATTTATTCCTTATTGTGAGTAGCTCAGAGGTCTGAAAAGGTACCGTGTGCCAAATGTGTACATGCTTGTGGAGAAGAAGCCTAAAAGGTACTGTTTTACCTTTTTTAAGCTCATACAGAAAAAACAGGATAAAGTACAGAAAATATATTGTGAGCCCAGAAAAAGCTTGGCATCTACTACTAGTTACAAAATCACAGGATGCTTGCTTAAAAGCTTATGTCACTGAGCTAAGGAATCCAACCAAAAACTATAACTGGAATGTTGCATGATTCATTAATAAGGGACAAATTAGCTTGTGGTATAAGAAACGATCAAACAAGATGCAAGTTATTAAAAGAAAGGGACCTGAGCTTGTCAAATGCTGTTGATTTATGCAGGGATGGAGAGTACAGAAAATGAGGTCAAGTCAAACAAGCTTCTGGGGTATAGAAGCCTGGAAAGAAAAGACAGAATCCTATTTTGCAAGTTACTGGAACAAACACAGCTAATGACTAAATGTGTGTAATACCAAAACTGACCAACATAAGGCAGGAAACCTGTGAATGCAGTTGATGTAGGTGTTGAGACCGTGTCTATAGCTTTTTCAGTGACCTTATAAAGTTAACAGATGTACCAATGCAAAAGTCACTTCACTAAAAACAGCATGCATAAATGGTAATTTTTTTTTTTTCATTTTTACAGCAGATGCAGGGGGTCCAGTGTAATATCACTATGAATAGTTCAATCAGACAAATTCTGGGAGTAAAATGAAATCACATGATCAAATTTAATGTGTTGTATGTATAAAATAAAGAGAACAATTTATTTCAAGTTGTACCTGTGATGCCCTTGGCCTGGCCCAGCAATCAAGGAGCCTCAATCCTACCATTAACACCAGTGAGGGGCGTCCATATGGGGAAAGGATAATAAATACATGCACAGTAAAGTACAAGAGCACACAGAGATCACAGTCAGTTTAGGGCTGGTTGCTCCCTTTCTCTCCAGGTACCCAATAAGACCCCCCCACTGGCACAGCTATAGGGTCTAGATCTCAGCCAGCTGGGCAAGCTAAAACCTACTGCACCTTCTCTGTCCAACCAGTGCTTCATGCCCCTGCCCAAGTAGCTGACACAAACACACTTTGAGATAAGAGTTTATACAACCACAAAGACACTCCTTGGGAAGGCTGGCACAAGTTCTCCAGATGTTCCCCTTATTCCCAGACTATATGGTAGAAATCACTGCCACCACCCAGCTAATATTTATCAGCTACTCAAAGGTCCTTAAAAGGGTGTCCAATTATTACTGTACAATATTATTATCCAAATGGTAAGTGCAACCTAATAGTCAAGACTGGTACAGCATCACTATATACATGCAATGTACTCTTAGAACTTAAATTAACTCTACATAAAACAACCACAGTTGAAAGGTTTGGAATTATTTACTAATAAATAATAAAAACATAAGACAATACTTCTTACTACACAGTGCTAGTCAAGAGCTCAGAGATCACAGAGAAATACTTAAAATAATACAGTAGCAAAAGTTCTCACATCACAGAAAAACAAGCTAGTCTAATCTTCCTATTTCCTAGTTATATCTAAGAGAAAACACAATTCTAAAATACTACTTACATCTAGAAACAAGCAGAGATGATGATGTTGGATGTTCTCAAGATAAAATGGCCTGAGCTCTCTGATTCTCTCTCTTTAAATTGATAATACAGAGCTGCTTCACATGACATCATTCTTCACACTTCTCTGGTGTTCAACAGAAACTACATTTACATTCTTTACACCTGGTCAGAAACCAGAGCAATAAAGGACATTTATAATGCAAATTCTAGCCATTAACTCTGGTCTTAAAACAACAGGCAGGATGCCTACCTCTAGACTTATCGGCTCCGAATTTGACATCAAAGACAGTCATAAAGTGCTGGACTTAGCTTTCTTACAGCAGAGTGCACTGTTGTTACATTTTTGCAGTTCAATATCCAATGCAGTCTTTTCGCATTGAAGAGAACAAGCCTGTGGCTTACATTAATATTTACAAATGACAGAATTATCTACAAAATTCTATCTGGCAAGGTTGGCAGCCTTCACCTATCTTCACATATCCCCCACCAGCTAGTTTTTCAAGTGACCCTTGAAAAATGTTGCTTGAGACAGTTAGGTCTATCTGAGTATACCTTACCCCATTCCCTGTACTGAGAGCCCATCTGTGTTGGCATTGCTAAACCCACTGCAGTGCTGCACTGACATATCATATGCTTGCAACCCTGGGCTCCATCTTAGTAGCTTAGCATTTTGCTGCCTGGCTCTGTGTAACCATGTTAGGGGGTTGTGATCTGTCACTACAGTGAATTTTCTTCTATACAGAGAAGGTTGAAGTTTCTGAAGTGCCCACACTATGGCTTGACATTCCTTTTCTACAGCGGCATAGGATTTCTCCCTGGGTTGGAGCCTATGACTGAGATAAACCAATTGGTGTTCTTCTCCCTCTGAAGAAATCTGGCTAAGTACAACCCCCACCCCGATGGTTTGAAGCATCCACCTGCACAACAAATTCTTTGCTGTAATCTGGACTGGCTAACACAGGGGGTCCTCCCAAAGCTTTTTTAAGCCTCTGGAATGCCTGCTCACATGCTGTGGTCAACACTACCTTATCTGGCCTGTTCTTCCTTGTCAGGTCTGTGAGGGGAGCAACTATGGTACTATAACTGAGGATGAACTTTCTGTAGTACCCTGCTGTCCCTAAGAATGCCCTCACCTGCTTATTGGTAACAGGTGCAGGCTATGCCTGAATGGCTTCCACATTGGCAGGTTCTGGCCTGATCTTACCACTCCTCTCTCAAGACATAACCTCTCAAGACACCTGCAACAACTGGAAAGGCCGCAGAAATACCTCACTAAAATATCACAGGCCTAAAGCAGATGCCCTATGTTGGCCACCTTAAAAAACTCCAGCTATACTCTGTCACATATCTTCAACTCAGAGGCGATCTCTGCTTAACATACAAAGCCATGCCAAACCCAGAGCTGTTGGACATGCTACACTTAAAGAAATACCAATCCCTCAGAGCCACACGCTCCAGGGATCTATACCTTGTAATCACAATAAACAAAACATGCTGGAGAGATAGGTTCCTGACCCAGAGACTCCCCAGACTCTGGAGTAGACTGCCCATACATGTCAAGCAGAGCACCTCTTTGGACCTCTTTAAAAGGAACCTTGACGATTGGATGGGAGAAAGGAAATGCACCCTGGGGATCACGTAAGTTGCCCTGCTAGACAGGGGTCCAGGAAGTAAATAGTGTGGGAAGAAACAGCCAGGAAATTGTTATGGCTAGGCTTGTATAGGCCCTAAGGCCGATAGCCTAGTACCAACCTATGAACTTCTGAACCCACTCTATGTTCCAGGTATGAGACCTCTGCCATACCCCCCTACATTTGCTGGGCTTAATGGTCAACCCTGCCCTCTGTAGTCTGTCCAGCACCTTCCTGACATGCTGAATGTGTTCTTGCCAGGAATGGTCGTAGATGGCAATATCATCTAGGTAAGCAAGGGCAAACCCTCCTGCTCCTGCAAGGACATAATCTACCAGCCTCTGGAAAGTTGCTGGGCATCTTTGTGAACTCATACACGCCAAAAGGAGTCATAAAGGCTGACTTCTCTTTAGCAGTGGGAGTCAAGGGAACCTCCCAGTAGCTCTTGGTAAGATCAATGGTTGTAAGCTACTTAGCTCTACCCAGCTGCTCTAGGGCCTCATCTGTCCTAGGCACAGAGTAAGCATCTGACTCTGTGTGACTATTTGATTTCCTGTAGCCCACACAGAACCTGGTGCTGCCATCCTTCTTTGGCAGCAGCACCACTGGAGAGGCCCAGGGACTGTTGGACTCTTGAATCACCCCTAGTTCCAACATCTCCAGTATCTCCTCCATCAGAGTCTGTTTGACTCTCTCAGGTACCCTATAAGGGGCCTGACTAACAGGCTTTTGGGGTCCTGTATCCACCTGGTGCTGCACCAGGTAGGTGCACCCTGGTTTCCCAGTGAATATATCCCAAAACTCCTGTAACACTGCTCGGATTTCTAGAACTTGGTTAGGAGATAGCTGCTGGGACACTGCTACCCCTTCCACTGAGGTGTCAGTCTGAGCCTCACTGAGGAGATCAGTCACCAGATCTCCCTCAGACTCCTCCTGCAATCCACTGCAAATGCTCAGCAGAAGGGCCTCCCTATCATGGTAAGGTTTCATCATGTTAACATGGTACAATTTGTGCCCCTGCCTCCTGCCTAGCAGTTCCACCATGTAGTTGACATCACTTACCTTTCTTGCCACCTTGTAGGGTCCCTCACAAGCTGCTTGCATCTTGTTGTGTCTGACAGGAATTAGCACCATTACCTGCTGCCTGACAGCGTACTCTCTAGCTCAAGCTTTACTGTCATACCACACCTTTTTCTGTTGTTGGGCTTCTGCCAGGTTCTCCTGGGCCAAGCCCATAAGTTCCCTGAGCCTTGTCCTGAGGTTTAGGACATATGCCACAACAGACTCCTTGTGAGGTTCACACTCACCTTCCCACTCATCTCAAATTAAATCTAGAGCTCTCCTACTCATATGTCCATACAGCAACTCAAAGTCTGAAAAACCTGTAGATTCCTGGGGAACCTCTCTGTAAGCAAACAACAGATGGGGCAAATATTTGTCCCACTCCTTCTTAAACTGGTCTGAAAATGCCCATAGCATGGACTTGATTGCAGAGTTTAACCTCTCAACAAGACCATTGGTCTGGGGATGGTAGGGTGTGGTCTTCATGTGCTTCACCCTACAGTACTTCCACAGAAAAACCAGCAGGTCTGACATGAAATTGGTACCTCTGTCAGTCAGTATTTCTTTTGGGAAACCTACCCTGCTGAAAATTTTTAACAACACATTCACCACCTTTTCTTCCTCAATGGAGGACAGAGCCACTGCCTCAGTGTATTGTGTAGCATAATCCACTACCACTAGGATATACTTTTCCCCTGTGGAACTTGGGGTACTCAGAGGCCCCACAATATTCATAGCTGCCCTCTGAAATGGCTTCTCAATCACAAGCAAAGGCATCAAAGGAGCTCTCACCATGTCTCCTGCTTTGCCTAATGTTTGGCACTGCTTACAGGTCCTGCAGTACCCTGTTACATCCCTGGAAATCCCAGACCAATAGAATGTCTGCATAATACATCTCTGTATGTTTTATACCCATATGACCTGCAAAGGGAATATCATGAGCTATGGCTAAAAGTGCCAGATGGTAGGTTCTAGGCACTACCAACTGCTGTACCCTCTCACCTTCTAGCCCTCTCTCAGGGTCCACTCTCTATACAGTAATCCTTTGTCCAGGTATACAGCTTCCTCCTTCACTTGAGAACCAGGTGCCTCCTGAGCTACCTGCTTCAGGCCTTGCAATGTAGGGTCTGAGAGCTGAGCCTGTCTTAACTCTCTCTTTGTAACCCTCCTACAGGAAGTCTGGCATCCTCTGACAGTGGTGCCTCACTGTCAGCCTAGGTACTACTACTCACCTCTACCTTTGCAGTCACTCTGTCCAAGGGAACATCAGTACCCACAATCAGCTGTGGCTGACCTTCAGTCTCACTGCTACAGAGTAGCTCCCTCTATGAAGTAACCACCTCACTAGTCCTGGCTGCATGTATACAGTCTGTCTGAGTCTCCCCCAGGCTACCAGACCCACAGGCATGTCTCCTAGCCAGACTGCATGTAACTGCATAAACACACGGTACTGCCTCATCCAAATAATTCCCTATCAGGACATCTGCAGGATGGTAGTTCAGCACCCTTGCTGTCTCAAGACAACCTACCATTATCATTTTGTCTTTTCCATTTCCTGTCTCTCTCACATTTTGTTCCCTACCTTGCCTCCATGGACATTGTATGCCACATGGTCCCACTGGTTGCATTCAAAACATTTAACCCTAAGTCCTGGATGTCTACCTGGACTAGTGGCTTCCACTGCTACTGGCAGATTCTGTTGGGGCAGTCTGTGCTGCTCACCAGGGGGTTCCTTTAGACCCATGAGCAGTACTGCGGTCCCTTTCTTATTCATCAATGCCCTGCTTGCTAGGTATAGGTCTCCCTTCTTGCCCAACTCATCTGAAGTAGCATATAGTCTATCAGCTAACCAGATCCTCATGTCCTCAGGAAAAGTGCTAAGGGCTTGTTCCCTCACCATAAAATCAGCCAGCCCTTAAAAAGTGGTGATTGGATATCCACTCACCCACCTATGAAAATATTGTCTCTTCCCGCTCCATTTGCCCTGTGGGCTCAATCCGCTCCCCTACCCTGCCCCCAATTCCCACCCACCCCCAGTGATACTACAGTTAATCTCCCTCCTGCTAATCCCTCCCACTCCCCCAACCAATCCTCTCAAACTTTTCCTCACCCCTTCCTCCAACCCACCTGACTCTCATTACCACTCCCCCCTACCCAGCTAATATCACTTTACACTCTTCTCCATCTCTTCTAACTGACTCCAACTAACATGCCCTCCCCTCCTCCTACAATCCTTATTTCCTTATCATTACCCTTCCTTCTACTACCTCTTTACCATGCATCCTCCTATACTGATTTTCACTTGCACCATTCCCCTTTTCCTCCTCACAACATCCTTACATCCCACTATCACAATATCTCAGCCTCTTTAGTTCCCTCCCAGCCTATCCTTTTCCTAAAAGTAAAACTTTTCCCAAACACTACTAATGACTACAAACATAAACCTACACTCTACCAGACTCCTCTAGCCAAATCCAAACCTAATAAACATACTCCCCACCCCTCTTTCCTTAACTTAGCAGGCGACATCCACCCCAATCCTGGACCCAACTTCTCTCCAACAAACCTCCCCAGCACCAACAACAAATCCCCAAATAAAAACTTCAAATTCCTCACCATCAAAACCCAAAGCTTACTAAATAAATTAACCCTCTTCCATGCCTGGCTCAATCATAACCTACCAGACATAATAGCCATCTCTGAAACCTAACTAAAACCTCATATAAGTGACTCTGAATTCCTTCCTCCCAGTTTTCACTTTCTCCAATTTGACCGCCCAAATAGAAGAGGTGGTGGTGTAGCTTTAATCTACTCCAACTACGTGTAGATCACTCCATACTCTAACCACATCCCTTCTTTCTCTAATGCTGAACTTGTGATTGGCCTACTAAAAATAAACATCCATGAAAGCATCTGTATCATCTCCCTCTACATTCCTCCTGGTAACAACACCAATACCCTAGAAGACATACTCTCCTGAACCTCCTCCAATATTAAGCTAGAAACCTACATCCTAGAAGATGTAACTATCGTCTGGGGAAAAATCAACAACCCTAATCCCACCACAACAATTAACCTATTCACCTTCACTCAACTTACCAACTCCATTACTAGACCTAACAAAACCAACCTCCCAGGCTCCATACTTGACTGGATCCTAGTATCTCATTCTAACAAAATCATAAAATCTGGAGTCATTCACGACTCTTTAGGAGACCACCTCCCTGCCTTCACCGTTCAAGCTGATTCCACTTCCTCACACTCTCACCAATACATTCATACTCATAACCTATCTACCATTAACCCTACTACTTTCTCTGATTCCCTTAAGCTAACTAACTGGAACCCCCTAAAAATATTACCTTTAGACAAAGCCGTTGACTACTTCAAATTCAACATTCTTAATGGTCCTTAACTCCCTAGCTCCAATAAGAACTAAAAGAGTTAAAACAAAAAATACTCCATGGCTCACCAAAGACACAAAAAACATTATGCTACAAAGGGATAAAACCTGGAAAGTCTAACTCAGCTATAAACAACCAGAAACATTACTAAAATATAGACAGTTGAGAAACCTAGCCAAAAAACAAGTCATTACAGCAAAAAGTCTTACTACGTCAAACTACAAGAAAACCATGCAAAAATCCCAAACAATTCTGGAACTCTATTAATTCCCTCCTCAGGCCAGGAACAAAAAACAACCTCTGTCCTGACACCAGCAAATCTGACTCAGAAATTGCCTCACTATTCAATACCTTCTTCACCTCCTCTATTGCTGAGCTTACTAAGACCTTTACCAATAATAACCCTCCTCCCTTCCCTGCCCAATCTTCCCGTCCCTCCCCTCCCCACTATAATTTTGAACTTAAACCCGTCTCCACCAATTTAATAAAGAAACTTCTTTATAAACTAAAGCCTTGCTACAATGCCCCTGACAGCATTCCATCCTCCTTCTTAAAAATAGCTTCAGATGCTATTGCTCTGCCTATCAGCATCCTGATCAATAGATCACTACTTGAATCATACGTACCCAAACTATGGTGTACTGCATATATTCTTCTACTCCACAAGGGTGGCAAAAACTGTAATATCTCCAATTTCTGCCCCATAGCCATCCTCTCCCCATCTCCAAAATTATTGAAAAATGCATCCACCTACAGCTCTTACCATTCCTTACCAATTACCAGCTACTCTCCCATACCCAACACAGCTTCCGCCCAGGACACAGTATTAACTCCGCCCTTCTCTCCTTCTTACATTCTGTCAATTCATCCCATGAATCTGGTAATTTGGTATCTTCTGTCCTGCTGGACTTATCCAAAGCTTTTGATACCATCTCTTATACCCACCTTCTAAACCATCTCTCTAATCTTAACCTTTCCCAAAAAACTCTTTCATGGATCTCTAGCTATCTTTCAAACAGGTCCCAAGCAGTGAAATGGGGCCAAGCCACTTCCACTTTCCTTCCTACTCCCACTGGAGTACTCCAAGGTTCCATACTTGGCCCTTTGCTATTCAATATCTTTATGAATGACTTCCATAAAGCCATTCCTAACACCAAAATTGTACAATACGTTGATGATTACACTTTGATTTGCTGCACCACTAACCTAGCAGAGCTCTAATCTCTGACTCAAAATGCCTTCTCAACCACTGAAAACTGGATGCTCCAAAATCACCTCTCTCTTAATGCCAATAAAACTAAAATCCTTCTATTCTCACCCTCAAAATTCTTCCCTCTTGATGGAAACTCTCTTCAAATTACCAGCCTTAACAATTCCTCTATCGAGATTGTACCCTCTGCCAAACTTCTCCATGTCACAATTGACAATCAACTAAAATTTAACTCTCATATCCAGCTAAACATCAAAACAATTCACATAAAACTTGGCCTACTTTATAGAAACAACCACTTCCACTCTCCTTCCTCCAGACTAACTCTTGTGTCTACCTATCTCCTTCCCTCTCTTATGTATGGCACTCCCCTGCTCACTAATTTATCTTCCACATTTACCTCCAAACTGGAAGTATGCTACAACAGAATCTCCAGATTTTCCACCAGTGCCAAATCCTCAGCTCGTCATTGCATTTCCCTTCACTTCATAAACTGGCTTGAACTCCCCAACCTACTAGACTTTCACCAATTAACCACAGCCCAGAAATTATTGTTCCAACCCTCTAACTGCCCTGCACTATCCAATATACTACAACCATATTCCCCCCTCAGACCCCTTAGATCTTCTCACCAAAACCTGATCACCATTCAAAAACCCAAGCACCCAGATGGTCAGCTTCTCTTATCCTTTACCCTAGCAAAAAATGGAATGCTCTGCCCTCCTATTTAAGGACCTGTAACAACCATAACAACTTCAAATCTCAACTTCATTCATACCTCTACCTAAACAGGAAATGCAATTGCACTCTTCCACTCATACCTCTCAAACTCTCCTCCCCCTTCACTCCTGGCTAACCTTCTTACCTTTCTAACCTCACTCTCAATTGCAAATTCGTACTCATAACCAAATAATAAAATCTAGCTATTATGCTATATTCTCATTTATCTCATGAACTAAATTGGAATTGTATTGATTGTTTATTTCTTGTTGAAGAAACCCACTGTCTGTATTTTAAACTATCTTTGAAAAATGTTTATGTTAATAAACTTCGTTCTGTGGAGCTTTTCTCCCTGGGCTTCCACTGAAAATGGCCCCCCTAGCCCAGTGGACCTCCCCATAATCAAACTGGAATAAAATAAATAAATAAATAAATAAATGTGCTCAGTTCAGCAACATTTTCACACACACTTTCATCTGCCTTGTGTCTATGCTCACAAAACTTTTTCCTATACATTTCAGGTGTTAGGTTAAACAATTCTAACAAACATTTCTTGACAACAAAATAATCAAAACATTCATGATCAGCAAGTTTAGACAACACAGTCATAGCTTTACCATGTAGTAAGGGGGTCAGGAACTGTACCCAGAGCCTTTGGTCAACTTAATACTGTTTACATACCCTCTCAAACATATGAATGAAACTATCAAAATGATCCCACTCTTTAAACTGCGGAAGACATTTACTAACCTTTTGTGCTTCAGGGGACCAGTTACTCCCTTCTCCATTAGCTCCATGACTCTGGCTAAGAGTCAGCATCTCCCTCTCATGCCGCCTCTGCCTCACCTTTTCCTCAGCTTCCTGGCATAGCAGTTTTTCATTCTCCTCAGGCTGCAGATGTCTCTGGCTCTCAGCTGCTTCTATTTCCAAATGCCTGGCCTCCAACTCAAGTCTCTTTAGCTCCAGATGGATTTTTAAGTCCACTGCAGAAAGGTTGAGCTGTCCATTCTCTGAGGGTGGTACATCTCCACTGCCAGTCTGGTTGTCCTCCTGGTTGCTGTTTTCTGATGCAGCTGTGACAAAAGCTGCAATCATGTCTGCCTTAGTCAAGTTTACATGCACCAGTCCCCTAGCCTAGCACATCTCAGCCAGCTGGTAAGTGCAAACTAACAGTCAAGACTTATTTGGAGTGACTTGGTACAGCATCACTATATACATGCAATGTACTCTTAGAACTTAAATTAACTGTACATAAAACAGCCACAGTTGAAAGGTTTAGAAATATTTAATAATAAATTGTAAAAACACAAGGCAATACTTCTTACTACACAGTGCTAGATAAGAGTTCAGAGATCACAGAGAAATACAGTAGCAAAAGTTCTCACATCACAGAAAAACAAACTAGTCTAATCTTCCTATGTCCTAGCTATATCTAAAAGAAAACACACTTCTAAAATCCTACCTACATCTAGAAACAGGCAGAGATGGTGATGTTGGATGTTCTTAAGACAAAATGCTCTGAGCTCTCTGATTCTCTCTCTTTAAATTGATAACACAGAGCTGCTTCACATGACATCATTCTTCAGACTTCTCTGGTGTTCCCAAGCTAACAGAAACTACATTTACATTCTTTATACCTGGTCAGAAACCAGAGTAATAAAGGAATTTATACATGCAAATTCTAGCCATTAACTCTGGTCTTAAAACAATAGGCAGGATGCCTCCCTCTTGACTTATCGGCTCTGAATTTTGACATCAAAGACAGTCATAAAATGCTGGACTTAGCTTTCTTACAGCATAGTGCACTGTTGCTACATTTTTAAAGTTCAATATCCAATGCAGTCTTTTCACATTTAAGAGAACAAGCCTACGGCTTACATTAATATTTACAAATGACAGAATTATCTACAAAATTCTATCTGGCTAGGCTGGCAGCCTTCACCTATCTTCACAGTACAATTTCAGCAACCTACCATATTAAGGAGCTATTTGAAGTAATGGGCATGAATCAGAAAAGTCATGGTGTGCAGATATAGCACTGGTGCACTAAAGGGTGCAGAGCACTCAGAGAAAATGACTTGCATAGCTGTAATCAGTTATTCACATGTTTGCAGCAGCTATGGTTTAAATATTCATGGTATTTAATTTGTAAAGCCTCAGGAACAGAGTGCAATACACAGTGATGCAAGAACACAAAACATACCAATAGATTTATTAGTATACGTTGGAAAAGACAACACTGACTTAATTCCATTCCATCTACAGTTAAGATGACAGAATTTCTTCAACATACAGAAAATGACCTAGACCTACAATTACTGAAAATATACTACTGATAGAATGACCAAGTTATTATGAAAAAGTTGGCTTACCACCTAAAATACACTACTCCGATTGTGTCAAAATTCATGAATCACAGTGGCTGATGACCAAATCCAATAAAGTGTTTGTGTCAGACAAGCTCCATAATCTCATGTTAGGTAGAATATATGAAATGCAGTTGAGAGCCATTAAAGAAAAGGCATGTGAAATTGTGATTTAGATAGTAATGCCCTAAGACATTGAGCTAAAGTAAAAAAAAAAAAAACTGCCCAATCTCACAAAATTTGAAACACTCAATGAAATAAAGTTACAGAAGTGGACTAGGGTAGAAATATGATGATCAAATGAGAGAGATTTGTCCACATAAGTATACAGGCCTCTTATGACTGTATTGAAGTACATATTATAACACACAATGTTTGAGAAGATTTTTTTTTTTGCCAAACACTACCATGCTGCACTTTGTTTACATGTAACTCGGAAACGTTTCAGTACACCAGGTATGTGCATGTTCCAGCCCTTTTTGAAGTGATTGGTAGCAATGAACAATGTCCAACATGTAGTCATTAGTAAACTAGGTTAACTACATTTACAGAATATTGGCTTGGATATCTGCAAAATAAATGCCAAACATGAGGTGGCCTAGTACTGATTCCTGTGATACCTTACTAGTTACAGTTAATCGCTGATACTATAATCCCCCATTACTAACAAAGTTCAGAGAAGGTACTAGCATGTCTCACTGGGATCTGTTGGATGGCCAATTTTGAAACCGGTGGACAATGTAGGGGTTTACATTAAGTTTGTCTAACCTTTCATTAATACCAGCATAGGGGAGTAGAGTCTCAGATAGTGAATACTTGCCATTAATGAAAATACACCCTGATATGTTATATGATCCCAACCGTAAATCATTGTTAGCCTTTGACAAGACTCGTTTCATAAAGGTTAAAAGGGAAACTAAATTTTCAGGGATAGTAGGCCCAACAAAGTGGGTAGGTCGGTTAAAGTTAGTACTAAATTTGTGTGCTATTATATTGGCTATATCCTTCTGACGAGATTATTATTATTATGGATGATCTCAGTGCATTGTTAAACATTATTTGTTAATTTATTGAGATAACTGAAGAAAGATATGAGGTTTCCATTGGCACCGGTAGTTACCATAAGTTGGTGTTTTCTTCTAAATTTTCTGATAGTGTTTGTCACCTACTTTCTTGACATGTTTCAGAGTAGTCTTGAGGCAGGGAATGAGGGTGGGGATTTCCTACAAATTTTCATTATTTTCCTTCTTTTGTTATACAGTTTAAGTTTCTGGTGGAATAAGCGTTCCACCAGAAAAGTTTATTCCTGAATTTTCCATTATATTTAGGTTGGACAGGTACAGACTTTTCTATGCAGCTCTTTAGATGGTGGTCCAAATTAGAGGTAAATGTGCCAACCCTCTAAGTTGCATTTACTTGTGGGGGATACTCTCTTTGCCAGCCCAATACTTTTTTGTACATTCAATGCCTATACCATCTTGGCTTGATTTTGAATCAACATTTAAAGTACTTCATGCAATGCACTAATAGTGATTTCTTTTTCAAATTCTTCCTTAACTCATTCTGGAAAATTCTTTATGTTCCATTCTCTCTCTTTGTTTCCATCCTTATACTCTTAAACATATTTTCCACATGGTGAACTACAATACTCATTATTTGCTCTTGTGTTCTTTATACTTCTCATTTTACATTTTTTTTTATCTCTCTCATTTAGTAATATCTTCTTTTAGTACAGCAGTAGCATTGTTACCTCACAGCAAGAGGGGCTCCCATTGGATTCTTGGCTTGGCTTGGGAGTGCCTTCTGTGTGGAGTCTGCATGTTCTCCCCGCGGTTGGATAGTGTTCGAAAGACATGAGTGCGTAAATGGGCGTGCCTTTGTTGGAGGTTGGGCATCGAGCCGGCACCTCGACATTTCATAAAAATCTACTGCCAATCATTAGCAGACCGGAGTTCCGCTGTGGTGACCCCTTACCGGGAAAAAGCCGAAAGACAAACAAGTAATATTTTCTTTTAGTATTTCACCCAAATATACGACTATCTTCTCTTTTATCAATAATATATCTGCCTAAACAGTAATTTTTTCTTGATTTCTGATATATATTTTGTTTTCCATATCATAATACTGCCTTGTAAACAAGTGAAGGCAAGAAACAAACTAGCGAAACAGAGCTTCAGAACACGAAGAGCCTCTCCAACCAGATAGTTCCTTAACACAATTTTATTATTTTTATATACAATACAATAGCAGCATTTTCGCTACTCTAAAAAGGTAGCTTCTTCAGAGGAAGTTGAGTAAGAGCTAGCACCACGCTCTTTTGAAAATAAATGCTGGCAATGTGGTTACATCACTTCCTGAGGAAGTTTTTTTAACAGGTTTTTTTAAAAATGTTATCTAAAACATACATAATAAAATTATTTACATTAAACTGCAACAACATGAATGAAATGATGTATATCAGTATAGTACAGGAGTCTTCTTGCATGTTGTGGGGCTTCTGTAGCAAATTTATTTATGGCCTACTGGGAAAGACATTTTGTCTTCAACAACATGGAATGGAAGGAGAGGATAGTTTTTTACACATGGTTTTTAGACAATGTTTTTATACTCTTCAAAGGTGATTTAAAACTAGCACACTCCTTTGTTGACTTTTTGACCTCAACGACAACATTTTTGAAATTCACTTATCATTTTGACACTGATGTGATTGACTACCTTGATGTTAGGCTGTTAAGAGTTCCATCAACCCGTAAGTTTAAATCTGTCATTTTCAGGAAGGACACATATGTTAATTCCTTCCTACACTACACGAGTTCGCACCCTCCCAAACTAAAAAGAGCTATAGTGAAAGGACAATTGGTGAGGGCGGTAAGAATGTGCAGTGACATGCACGATTTCTTATTAGAATGTACATTCTTAAAGGGGCTTTTCCTTAACCGTGGCTATCCCCAAAGCTTAATCTAAGACTTGATAAGCGAAGTAGAAACCAAGAGAACTAACGGTTTCTACAAACCACTTCTTATGGGGATGCCCGCAGTAGATTCTGATACAACTGAGGCACTAGTTACCACAGTTAATTCTCCTATAGTGACCGTTTCCACTTCTGCTGCTGAACTCTTGCCAGAAGAGTACCCATGTAGTTTTATTACAACTTTCAACCTCAATTCTAACGCCATCCAAGGAATTTTGATTAAGAACTGGTACTTTATTTCTAGTAACTCTATGCTATTAGGTAAATTGGGAGTGAAACCCCGTACAGTTTTTAAGAGGGGAAGGAACATTAAGGAATTACTTCAAAGTGGCTCAGCAGCAGAGTCCTATAATAGGACCATGGGCTCTTTTACATGTGGATTGTGTAACTGGTGTAATTTTATAAAAACAGGTAGTTCGTTTTGTATTTTAGAGAAAAAATATGACATCCACCACAGGATTAACTGTGACACAAAATCGATCATTTATGTGGCTTTTTGCACATGCTGCCCTGCCTTCTATGTCGGTAAAACTGACAGAAGGTTTAAGGAATGCATTTACCAGCACAGTTATGCTATCAAAAACAATAAGTGCGAAAATGCCTTGGCCAAGCATACAGTGAACCACCCAGGACACGCGTTTCTCTTCATGGGCATAGAGCACATGTCCACTCCTATTAGAGGTGGTCCTGCCTCATTATTATTAGAAACCCGTGAGCTAATGTGGCAACTTAAAATGGATGCTTTCAATACACCAGGTCTAAACGAAAGTTGTAATATTGCACCTGTACTAAAATACAAATCCTATTTGAGATAAAGTATTTATGTGCTATTTAAAATAAAATAAAAATTAATAAAAATTAGTTTAAATTAGTTCAAGTTTGCACCATTTAAATTGTAATTTTTATTTTTTATTTTTTATTTTTTATTTATATTTATTTCACTCATAGAAAGGATGAGCCCCTTGTATGGGTGTATTTTATACACTTCCTTGCCTTCGAGTATAAACATATTTTTTTTAAATCGCATTTACCCTCACTTTTTTTAGTGAAGGTTCTTCGACCAAACACAGTTTTTTGCAATTATGGGAGTATATAAACATCCTTTTACAAACTTTTTATAACTATTTAAACACTTGTTTTTTATTAGTGCTTTTGAAGTTTGACAAAGGGTTGTTTACTTTGATTTTAAAAGTTGGTACAAAATATTTAGAAAAATTTGACATACTCAACTTTCAATATTATTTTTCAAGTCTCAACAACCAACTCACAGTAACTGTGTTGATGTAACAACTGATTTATTGAGTAATCTACCATTGACTTGCATGTATGTGCTGTTGCCAAGAGATAATACAAAAACACTGTGACCATTTATCATGTTACTCATGTTGTTGCAGTTTAATGTATATAATTTATTATGTATGCACGGATGTTAACAGACATGGTAACAACATGCAAAAAGACTCCTGTACTATACTGATATACATCATTTCATTCATGTTGTTGCAGTTTAATGTAAATAATTTTATTATGTATGTTTTAGATAATATTTTTAAAAAAACCTGTTAAAAAAACTTCCTCAGGAAGTGATGTAACCACATTGCCAGCATTTATTTTCAAAAGAGCATGGTGCTAGCTCTTATTCAACTTCCTCTGAAGAAGCTACCTTTTTAGAGTAGCGAAAACGCTGCTATTGTATTGTATAAAAAAATAATAAAATTGCGTTAAGGAACTATATGGTTGGAGAGGCTCTTCGTGTTCTGAAGCTCTGTTTCGCTAGTATAATACTGCCTTGTATTATTCTTCAAATTCTGTAATACATTTTTATAAATTTTCCCATACTTATAGGTTCATAGATTCATGGATGTTTACTAGGCTAATGACCACAAGGGCCTTTTTAAGCTTAGCCATGCATCCCAAATCTCTAACAAGTTTTGATACCCTTGATAAGTGTAACATGGGTCTGGGAGATGAACCATTTACAGGTTACCTCTGTCCATTAGAATCACAGGTACCAAACCAGAGATGAATTTCTGGGTTCCCATCTAATTGTCCAAGTTGCACTTGAATTGGGTTAGGGAGGAACTCTGCTTCACATGGATGAGGAGCCATTTCCGTAGATGGGGTAGTCTCTTGGATACATACCTATCTCTCCAGCAAGTCCTATTTATATCACAGGGGAGGTTTAAGTCTTCAGAATGGGAAATTCCGGTGCTGTTTGTTTTGCTCATATGCAGGAGGTCCATCAGAGTGGGATCTGACAATGTCCTGTATGCCAGACATAGATCTCCCCTCATAAGCCTGTAGGAGACAGAACAGGATAGGGGCTTGAGGCAGTCTGCATAAGACATTTTGCTTACACCATGTATTCTTTTAGTAAGAAACCTCTGAGGACATTCCATTTGTTGGCTATGCTTGGTTAGATACATACCAAAGGGGCACTGTACTCAAATTTCACTTTCTCTTCCTTTCTTACATCATCCTACCACTGAAAAAAACAGATTTACATTTCTTTTTAAGTTCTGTCCACTACTTCTATCTATATTGCTATATGGTCTGAAAAAACTGTCACAACTGTATTAGTATCTGCTATCCCCAAGCCTTCCACTAATACAAAATAATCAAGTTCAGAGCCAAATGCCCTCCCTCTTCTATAAGTCCATTGACTTTGGAGTTCCTCAACTAATTTACCAATTATAATCACTTTCTTTGTTTTTACATCTTTCCCTTAAATCAACATTTATGTCCTCTGCAGTTGAAATTTTAACCACCGTAGTTTAATACTTGATGAACATATTCTCGCTTTCCTTGCTAGTTATATATGCATATGATGCTGTACTTCTATAAAAAAAGTTCTCCACCTCACATCCACAAGTTAACCTTCCCATCCTTCCAACATCACATCTGACATTTTCACTGTTTTTACATAATACAGCCTCTCCAGAACTTTCACTTCCTAAGTTCCATATTACATTTCCACCACACAATTTTTCCATTTGCAGTCTTTCTTCACTTGTCAGGAATCTTACAGCTTCTAACATTATAACATCCACATCACACTTAAAACACAATTCCAGTATCTATATCCTTCTTACAGTATTAATAATACCGTTCACATTTACTGAAAGTACTCTAAAAGTGTGTTTCCTTCTTTTTATGGTTAGGGAAAATAATTTTAAATTTTTTTCCTTATTTTTACTCTTTCCCCAATTTAATTATTTTTTGGGGGGGATTATAAACAAACAATCTTTGATGTTAACTGTGATATCCAGCCAATACTTCACTGGACTGCCAAAATTAAATTACATCCCTTACTATCTTGGATCATTAACTAAGGAGGTTTAATCCTCACTACTGACTCTAATATGAGACTGTCACTTAAACAGAAGTAATATTTCACAATTTTCCCTAAGAGAACAAAAGGAACACACACTGTTTTCTGGGACTGGACTATATACCAACCAAATGTATTTTCTTATTACACACTTCAGAGTAGTGTAAGACCTCTGATAGAGTCGCACTCAAAGTAAATTTAAATCTCACACATCCAAACACCTCTAGGAAAGCCTATCACAGGCTTCCCGCTGTGTCTCTTTCCCAAAATAATACGGTAAAGCTGCCCCCAATTACAGTGTCTTTATGCCCTTCTAAAGGGGTATCCAGTTATGAAAATTAATTATCAAAATAAATTATAACTATGACCAGAACAGACAGGCCTTTGAGGTGACATGGGGAGCATCAAACAGGTAAAAACACTCTCTAATCTCTAAAGAAAAACACTGGTTTCCAACCACAATATAAAGTAATGAAAAACATTTAAATATACGTACAAATGATAACATGTTTGTAAATCAATAACTCTCAATAAACACTAGAATTCAATCACCAGAAAGGTAAAATTAAACTGCAGGATAGGAGTCCAATATTCTAGAAAAACTCTATCTTAATAAGCCAGCTTTCTTGATCTAACTAAATAATTCTGTCCCTGATCTACTCTAAGATATAATGGCAAGGCCAAGGCAAGCTTATAGTTTTCTTTTTGTTTTAGTGAGTCTTCTTTACTTTTCTTGATGTCCATTAACTGCTCAGTACTTGACAAACTGTAGTATTAACTGTTTAATTTCAAAATATAACAGCCACCTGTTTTAAAAAATATTTTTCTATCAATCAGCTGTTTAAATAATCTCATAACAACCAGGAACATTCTAATGACATCACTCACTGTTCAGCTGATTTTCTACTCCCCCATCCATATTTTTTCTTCTTGTATAGTGTCTTTTTCACCTAGTTCACCCTTTCCCCAGCCCCTTGCTGTCCTTCCTCATGTATGATTTATTCTCTTCCCCCTTCTTTTTCATAATTTACTGTTTGCTCTTGACAATCCATCCAAAGGTGTCCCTTTTTTAATTCAACCTGCATTCAGTCACACAGTCCTTTCTCCCCACATTGGTTACATTGTATCTCATTACAATAATTAATTAAATGAGAAAAGTCCACAGAAAAGGAACAGGATTTAGGCTGGCCAACATATGTTACTGTCTCTTTATGACTAGACATGAAATATCACTTGGCAGGTGTTTCACCACATTTTTCCACATTTCAAGAAAGCATCCGACCTCTACTCTGCATTCCATAAGTTTCTTTTATCTCTAACTTTCACAATATTATCAACAGTTTCACACAAACACTGCATGCATTTTTAGCATTGTTTCTTCCTGTTCATCTGCTCTAAACTGCAAAGTCACATTTTTTTAATATTTAAGTTACTACAAGAAAACAAATAATAGTTACATGGATAAATGTGCAGGTGATGTGGTAGCAGATAATGGATTAATTAAAAGATATGCAGCAGTGACAGCAGGTAAAAAAGGAGATCATAAACAGACTATGTCAAACTGAGTTTAAAAAGAAGAGAAGACTATCTTTGAGAATAAGAATAAAAATGACTCGACAATTAACAACTATTATATGTGGGTAATTTGATAACAGTTCTAGGTTTTAAATCTCAAGAAATCCAGTCTTTTATAATATAGGGACAGATACTTTTTGTGATTTAACATTTGAAACTGATGGACTGATATTTCTGTAAATGTGTAACAAAAAGAAGGTTCCTTCTACACATTACCATCCTTAGCACTTCTGAAAATATTCTTTGCCCTTTCACTGCATAAAACAATAGAACTGTCAGCCTGATTATCCTGCTTGATTATTTTTAATATATGCCAGTTCTGTTATCTTCACCACTCCAACACTACTCATTTGTATTATCCACCACACCAGAAATCTTTATTTACATTCTGATACGCCATATTGAATACATTTTTCTCCAAATTCTCATTTCCCCCACCAACTTCTCCATAGCTTTACTCTCCTTCTCCATGCTGCTGCTGCTACTTCCATTAAGATGTTTTCTTCCTGCTGTAGTTGACCTCTGGTGCCATCTAGCAGCAGCACAGAGTATTTTTTTTATCTGTAAACATTCATGCATTACATATCACTTACATATCTACATAGTTACATATTTACATTATTTACATGAATAATATCACTCAATACATCAATTGCTTTTTAAGTATTCCCCACACCCTTTAACCCACAACCAAAACCATGTTTTCTCTAATATTTCGTTAATGTCCATTGTCCATTATATTTGATCTCATGTCTCTTGTTCCATATTGTACATGTTACATAAAATATAACTCTCTCCATTTTCTTTACATTTCTTGAGAAGTTGTTACATAATAACCATATTCTATGATGTTCATGTTTTTCATTTCAAATTTTAAATATTTTTTTTCAAATAATGTTTACATACTTCTTTCTATAACTCTTGAATTCCTTCACATTTCAAAACAACATGCATCGTAGTTTCAAATTTACACTTATTACATATTCTATCCTGCTTACTTTTGTATACCATATTTGTTCTTAATGCTAATTTACCTATGGACAGTCTCCACAAAAAATCATTACATTCTTTCATTTTTTTATACTTTGTATATCTCATCATTATTGCTTTTTTTCTTATCCATTTCTAACTCTTTCCATTTATCAATAAAATTTAAAAAAATTGCGTAATATTAACATACCATTCTTTTCTATTACATTCTTCTTTAGTTTCCATAACACCATTTTCTTATGAAATTCTTTCATTCATAGCACATTTACTTATTTTCTTTTTTCCCATTTCTTCCCAAAATTCCTTGTATTCATCATATATTATCATCTCTATCAAATTTGTACCATATTTCCTAACTATTTTTTAAAAATTTATACTTAAAGATTCTGCAAACACAATTAGATTTATCAATCCAAGTCTCTCCATTATTCTTGCATATATAAAATTATTCTCTTTACAAGGTTCTGTCTCAACCCCTATAAAAAAGAAAATATTATCATTATAATTTCTTTTTCATACTTCCCCAGTATCATGTAAATATTTGCCACATAAACTATCTTTCCCAATATTATGGTGTTTATCAAATATGCTTTCTTTCTATATGAAATCTATATGTTTTCCAAAAATAAATCACCTCTTTAATTCCTTTACTAACTTTGTCGCATTGTTCATGTTTATATTTACTTCATAACCAAATACTTTACTTTTCCCTTTATTTATACATAAACTAGTTTTTTTTAAATATTACAATTAATTTTCATTTATTTATTCTATCCATAATCTATTTTTAGCAATTATTACAATATCATCAAAATAATTTGCCACTTTTGGTATTTGTACCTCCTTCATCATTTTATATCCTCCATTACTTGTCATTTCATTTATTTCCATAACCACTATATTCATGACTAATGAAAGCATTACACTGCTGGCTGGAAATCCCTGTTTTATTCCACACTCTATTCTCACATATTACCTATCCACCTAGTTATGTTTAATTTCACATATTTTTTCATATATTGATTTAATAATTTGTTATATCTTGTCACTCAAGTTATATGCCTGCAAAATTCTCCCTGTTTCATATTGGATATTATCATATGCCTTACTTACATCACCTAACATAACTTCTACTCCTGCTTTTTTATTAATAATGTCATCAATTACTTCTCTTATTATCCACAACGATTCCTGACTTTCTTTCCCTTTTCTTCCATACAAATTTTGATCATATAAACTTTCCATTTTACATTGTATTCTTCTAGCTATTATTCTCATGAAAATGTTATAATCTGTATTATTTAACATTATAGGCATCCAATTAT
The DNA here is from genome assembly GCF_019279795.1 of Protopterus annectens. Classification (NCBI taxonomy): domain Eukaryota; kingdom Metazoa; phylum Chordata; order Ceratodontiformes; family Protopteridae; genus Protopterus; species Protopterus annectens. Next base: position 1,363,147,690 of record NC_056743.1, read on the forward strand.
TTATCTCATCTTAATCACCTTTCTTAAACATACATTTTAAACCCCCATTACAAATTTTCTTATATGTAATTCCCATTTCCAACCATTCATTCATAAGTTGTATAAATACCATTTTTGCCAGTCTTCCATTTCTTCATACATATTATATTCAGTTACACCTAATCCCATGGCTGAGTTTGTACTAATGTCTTTCATAATCTCATTCAACTCATTTATATTTATTTCTTTTTCAAAATATTCAATATTCATTGTCTTTCTTTATTAAACCTCTGACTGTTATACATATGTTCTATGCACACATCTCTTTTGCCATATAAATCTACTACATAGAGCTTAATTACTTGATATATTTCTTCTTGCTTCTTAACTTGTTTTCCCTCCTTATTTTTTATTTTTTTTATTGTTTTTCTTTATTTCATTATGTTACAGACATATGGTGTAACTTTCTCTTTTTTCCCCTGTAAGCAGCATTTTTGCTTATATAACAAATTATTAATGTTTTCTTTTATAAATTTCTCTTTCTTTTTCTACTAAACTATTAAAATGTCTTTACTTAATAATCTGTATTACATTTTTCTTATTTTTCTCTTTTTTCTATACATTTTAAAAATACTTTTTTTATATTTCTTGTAAATTCATAGGTGTTTACTTGACTAACTACCACAAGGGCCTTTTTAAGCCAAGCCATGCATCTGAAATCCCTGACAAGTTCTGGTATCCTTGATACGTGTTAGCAGGGGTTTGGGAGATGAAACATTTACAAGCAGGGGCCTGGGAGATGAACCACTTACAGGTTGCTTATGTCCATTAGAGACAATTTTCATAGAAAGGTATCATACTAATGTGCTGTTTCCATAAAATCTCTATTATTTCACTTATATGTAAAACTTTTTCATTAATTATTTTTGTTCCATTTCCTTTTTTGATATATTCCTCATTTTCATGATTTTTTTATCCAAATAGCTATATGATCAGAAAATACAGTATATGTTATTCATTTTTGAGTAATTTTTAAACTTTTTGACATTAAAAAGTAATTTTGGTTTTAATTTCTTTACTTTTTAAAGTCCAGTGTTTATTTTCCTGTATTTTAATTGTCCACTCCTCATAATTTCTGTAAGTATTTTAATATCACAATCTTTCTTTTTGTTTTGTAAGTTACATTTAAAGTCATCTGCTATTATATCCATATTTACACAAATATAATTAAATATACTTTAAACGTTATTTCTCTATATCTTTTTGTTACATACACATATAGGGCTATAGCCCTATATACATATTTTTTCCATCTCAAATCAACTACAGTTATTCTCCCTTTTTTCTATTATGGTTATATCTAATATCTTTATATTTTCTTCACATAATATACATATACCTGAAGTTGTTTCTTTACCTATATTCCAAATGACAGTACCATTCCAAAGCCTCTCTGTCTGCAACCATTCTTATTCTGTTAACAATCTGTCTTCTAATACTCTTATTTGAGCATCTATAGCAGCACACCAATATATAATATTAATTCTCCTCTTAATATTTTTATACTGTTCTCATAGTATCACAGGAGGTTACTAGGCTAATGGCCCTGGAGCCCTTACAAGCCTAGCCAAGACTTTATCCCCAAAAAGAAACTTCAGTCAGCACCTGTCACCCCTGCCAATGAAGGACACAGTTGGAACACCTGGGACAAATTTGTGGTTTCCCATCCACTCATCAAGGTTGTGCTTGAATAGGGTCAGTGAGGTGCTTTGTTTGATGTGTATAGGAAGTCTATTACAGAGATGGGGCAGCCTCTGGGAGACAAACCTGTCTCTTCATCAGGTTTTGCTGATGTTGCATATTAGATTCAGGCCTTTTGAGCAGGTAGTGCATGAGGAGTTAGACCTACAGATATGGAGCATCTGTAGTAGAGCAGGGTCAAAGACTGCTTTGTAGGCAAGATACAGATCACTCCTGAGCAATCTGTATGATACCAAGCAGAGTGATGGTGATTTGAGCCTGTCTGCATAGGACAGGTGTTGGAGGCCATGAATTCTCTTTGTAAGGTATTTCAGTAGCCTTTCCAGTTGATGTAGATGTTTGGAGAGATACATCCCAAATGGGGCGTTATACTCAATTATTGGTCTAATCAGGGAGGAGTATAGAGAGATAGCAACCTCCTTTTTTCTGGATGCAATCCCTTTACTTATGAGATGAACCAAGTAAAAGTCTTTTCTGACCACTGATGCTACATGACAGTCAAATGTGAGGTTATCAACCTGAGTGTCCAGGTCTCTCACCAAAGGTTATGTGCTTAGGGGGTTGCCGTTGATGTCATAATTGATAATGCAAAACAGGAACTCCTGCTCGGTAGGCAAATGCATGGCTCAAAACAAAAACTGTTGAAGTAAAAAAAGAAGAGAGCCAGCATACAGTGTCCTGAAACAAATTTATTGGTAATAAACCATAAAAAACAACAAAAGAATCAGACCGGTTTCGGCCAGATCAAATCACAGCCTTCATCAGTGTAAAGAAAAAACATTGATTGTTGAGCCTTAAGTATACCCATCTGAAATCTCATTGGTTGAGTCTAAAAATATTCATTCAAACCAGGTGGAAATAATCCACCCAGTTTCACAATCCATTTTTTTCTCTTTGGCATTTAAAATAGAATGCCACCCTGTCTTATTAGATCTATTACCCTGTATTTTGTCAATAATCATAAATGAAAACTTGGCAGTTTTATGGACCAGATAATGTTTATAAAGTGCATTATTAGCCTTCTTGTTTTTGATATTACTGATGTGCTCTGAAATTCTAATTCTGAATGGACGAGAGGTTTGACCTACATAAAATGAGCCACACTGACATGTGGCCAAATACACCACCCAGTCAGTACTACAGTTAGTGAAAAAATCTAAATCATAAACCAATGAACAATTTCTGCTGGAAAACTGTTTAGATTTGTTCACTTTATCACAACTGGTGCAATGACCACATGGAAAGCAACCTGTTAATGGATCACCTATCAAGGTAGTCTGCAAATATTGTGGTTGTTGATCCATAGCACCATGTTTGTAATGATTAAAACAGGAACCAAGGTTTCCTCCCTTTACAGAATGAAAATAGACATCTGTCAGGTAACATATTTGCCAATTCATGGTCACATTGCAATATATTCCAATGCTTGTGTATAATCTGTATTAAATGGTCAGTATTCCTGGCATAGGTAGTGGTAAACCTAAGGGCTGCAGTGTTAGTACTAGTTTGGTCCTTATAAGTCAATAAATGTTGCCTATCTAAGGAATTTACCAGATTGCTGGCTCTTAATACATGACCCATGCGATATCCCCTGGATCTGAATCTGTCAATAAGATCCTTCCACTGTAATTGAAATGAAGAATCATGAGAACAGATTTGCTTCATCGGAATAAATTGTGATTTGGGGATATTGCGTGCAACATGTGGCGGGTGAAAACTCGAAGCATGAAAGATGGTGTTATACTCAGGATGCTTCCTAAATACTTCTGTACCTAAAGTATGGTCAGATAATCTAGTAATTAGATCATCAAGAAAAGTGATTGTATTCATATCATAATGAACAGTAAATTGTAAGCCCCAAATGTTGTTATTCAAATAAGATATAAAATCATGTAAGCCCTGTACATCACCTTTCCACACCATCCAAACATCGTCCAAGTAACGTCTCCAGATGTCAATATATTCCAAGAATAAATTGTTATGGCAATCATAGATGACATGTTTTTCAACAAAGGCCATAAATAGATCCACATACATAGGGGCAAACGAAGCCCCCATAGTGGTGCCTTTCATTTGCCAATAACAATTATTCTGATAAAAGAAGACGTTACTTGTGAGAACAAATTTAGCTAAATTAACCAAAAAAGAATTGAAATTCGGTTGGTATAAGCCCACCACATCCAGCCAATAGGTGAAAGACTCCAAACCTGCCTGATGTGGAATATTGGTATATAAAGAACTGACATCAAGACTACACATCAACCAATCTGGCTCCAACTGGCTATCTGAGATAATTTGCAAAAAGTTGGTGGTATCATGTAGTCATGACCGTATCAGACTAAGTAAGGGCTTCAGATGTTTGGTGAGATATAGTGACAGAGGTTCCGTAATATATCCTCTCCCTGAAACAATAGGTCTACCAGGCGGATTGATGGGGTTCTTGTGGACTTTGGGTAAAAAATAAATATATTGGGTTGCTGAATCCTGAACCATAAGCTGTTGTAAAATATCATTAGTAATAATAGCTTCATCCCTGGCCCAAAACAAGAACTCCTCGATTTGTTTTTTAAACCTAAAAGTTGGATTGATGGTCATTGGAATGTAATATCTCTGATCTGACAGTTGTCTGTTAGCCTCTTTGTCGTAATCACACCAATTTAGGATAACTACAGCCCCACCTTTATCAGCAGAAATAATAACAATATTTTATTGTTCTGCAGTTCCAAAATAGCTTCTTTTTCAGCCAAAGAAATATTATTAGTTTTAAAACGTACATCAGATCTAGAAAAATGAAGATCTTTGAGAATACTATTTTGAAACTGATGTACCAATGGATGCATAGGTGGGTTGAAAGATTTGTGATATACAAATCTATCTCCACTATAATTTTCAGTGTCACCAAAAAACAATTTAAGATTAAGATTCCTACAAAATGATACCACATCCTAAGCCACTATATCCTCAGTAACCATGAAATCAGGTAAAAAAGAAAGTCCTTTATTCAATACTGACAGGTGGATAGGCGATAAAACAAAGTCAGACAAATTTAAAACATTAATATTTGCATTAGCATTTATTTCTGCATGACCATTTCCAACAGACTTTGTATATTGTTTATACTTCCTGTGTTTCCTCCCCCTACGCTGGTATCTGGGCCTAAAGGGATTGGCCCCAGTGTACTTTTGGGGGACGGTGAGCCTGATACTGACTGTAGTTCATTATCAGTACATGATGAAATGTCCCCAGTTGAAGAGCCAGAAACTGGGCTCGATTTCCTAAGGATAGAGTGAGGTCTTTTTCTTTTGGGAGTCCTTGTAGAATTAGATGTAAATCTAACATGTTTTGTATAATTTAAAAAAAGGATTAGCACTCTGGTAATCACCCTGATCTCTTTGAAATTTTTTTGATTTTTCTAGTGCGTAGTTGTTCCTCTAAAATGTTGAGGTCTGTCGCTAACTTGTTGAGTTGTCTATTAAAGAAGGTTTCACCTTCAAAGGGTTTTACATCACCTACTAGCTTGGTGACCATATCTATTTCTTTGTCAATAACACAATCATATAACTTGGATAAAGCACCCACAAAGGACATAGTAGCCTGTTGTTGTATTGAGGATCATTGGTCAGTTAGTTCCTGGTCAGCAACCCCAACATAGGGTTGGATACGTATTCTCAAACCTCTAGGGAAAATTCCTTTGGCCAAGTAAGCCTTAAACAATTTAGAATGCCATATGTTTGATCTAAGTGATCTAAGGTGTTTATGTAACTGTTCAAATGCTAGTGCATAAATTGATTCTGAATTCGGTTGATCTGTGTTACTGGTGTTTTCCTGTAAAAGGGAACCAAGCTCTAAGGTCCTCCCTATCAGCAGATAATCCTGTAACCAAACTGGAAAGATCCATGTTTCAAAATGCTGACAATAATAGTGTATAACTACGTCAGCTAAAATAATTTTGATAAGAATATTAAAGGGACAATCACAGCTCAAAACGAAGGCTAATAATGCACTTTATAAATATTATCTGGTCCATAAAACTGCCAACTTTTCATTTATGATTATTGACAAAATACAGGGTAATAAATCTAATAAGACAGGGTGGCATTCTATTTTAATTACCAAAGAGAAAAAATGGATTGTGAAACTGGGTGGATTATTTACACCTGGTTTGAATGAATATTTTTAGACTCAACCAATGAGATTTCAGATGGGTATACTTAAGGCTCAACAATTGATGTTTTTTCTTTACACTGATGAAGGCTGTGATTTGATCTGGCCGAAACCGGTCTGATTCTTTTGTTGTTTTTTATAGTTTATTACCAATAAATTTGTTTCAGGTCACTGTTTGCTGGCTCTCTTCTTTTTTTGTTATAATTGATAATGGTCATGTTTTTGCCGAATGGTATGATGATATATTTTATATTTTTTTCCATTTAGCTTGAGGCCATGACTTTGGCACCAGTCATTAGTTACTGTGAGACCCTCTTGCAGTATGTTAACAGCACCCAACTTACAGTCAGCCACAGACTTGGTCAGACACAGGCCTTTTTTCTTTGCCTGGACCATTGAGAAATAGATGCCATTTTGAAAGCTACAATTTTCAGCTTTATAGAAGAGTCATAAAAAGATATATTTTTATCCCTTACCTTTCTTATTTTCTCTTACCATTATGTTTTTGAGCTTTATTTTTTCTTCCCCTAACTCATTTTCCTATTGAGAATTTACATTTTACTATATGACACACTGTTTCTTCTTCACTTGTCTAATCTATTTCTTTTTTCTTTATCTTTCTCTTTAATTTAAAAACAACTTCAACATCTTTCTTTTGTGGTTTATTTTCCTGTACAACATCCTTTTCTATTTCTTTTTCTTGTATTACTTCATTTGCAGTTTCTTTTTTTATTTTCATTTTCTTATGTCCCTATCTCGCATTCTAACCATGAATGCTGTACATTGCCACATGTTTTACACTTTAATTCACATTTCTTTGCATTATGGACTATCTGACCATATAAATAACATCTTTTTTATCACATTCATTAATCAAATGATCATTCTTTCCACAAAAATAGCAGGTTTGGGGTTGACCTCTATATTTTACAAAACATCTATTGCGATGAACTTTAATAATACTTGGTATATGCATCACACTATCATTTTTCATTTTTAAAATTACTCCATATTCCCATCCCCCAGTACATAGTCCTTTTTCATCATATAGTTTGCTAATGTCCATCACATCTTTACATATTGTCAGTAAATGTTCTTTCAATTATTTTGCTTCCACTTCAATTTTAAACCAGATTAAAAAAAAAAAAAGGGTTGTACAACATATTCTGACCATGGAAGTTCTGTTTTCTTTTTTCATAAACCATCAAAACATTTTCCATGGCCTGACCAGTTTCAAATATCAAGTCACAAAACGTTTCTTTGTTAATTAAAATGAAAGCTCTTACCTCTGCCACTTTAACTCCTAACAGTAGTATAACATTGCTCCATACCTCATATCCTTCCAAACATTCTTCTTTTTTACTGCTCACTCAAACAACACATTTCTTAATTTCCTTTATTCCCATCTCCTCTTTGGCCACTTCTCCCACTGTTTCAGCATAAGACTTTTCCCCGGAACATTTTTTTGCACATTGTCGTCTTCTATTTTCTCAATAACTGCATTCCAGGATACTGCTGCTACACTCTCTGGCTCACTCTGGTTCATCATCTTCTCCAGATAAACATCCAGTAGCACTCCTAACTGGAGGGTTAAAATAATCCATTTCCCACCAATTCTGTCAACTCAAACAGATTTTTCTGGAAATTTTGCTCCAAATCCATTTTCAGATCTCCATTCACCTGTTTCTTTCTCAACTTCATCTCCATTTGAAAACAATGTGTTCTCTCCTCCCAAATCATTTGTAAAGATCTCTGGTAGAGATTCCACCATTTTTCCTTCATTTTACATACTTTTTACCACTATCTCACTCTAGCTTATGGCCTCCAAGTTTTCTCTATGTTTCTATGGGCCACCTCCATTCCTGGACCAGAAACAGGAAGTGAGCTGTGTCACACAAATACTTCCCCCTACTAAGAATACGATTTTTATTGCTACATTCATTATATATTATTTACCTATTGACATTATTTACATCTATTTACAAATTTCCATAAATTATATGCTTCAGTTTAAGCATTCCCCCACTCTTTTATTCACAAGCAAAACATTTTTTTACAAAATCTTTGTCAAAGTCAATTTTCCATTTTATTTAATTTCACTTAGTCTCTCATTCCATATAGTCCATGAAGAATAAAATATTACTCTGTCCATTTTATTCACTTCTTCCCATTTATGTGCACCATAACCAAATTCTATGTCCATATTTATTTGTTCAAAATTTACCAAACTTTTCACCCTATTATCTTTGCAAATTTCTTTCCACAAATGATTAACTCTTTCACATTTCAAAAACACATGCTCAGTAGTCTCAAACTCTCCACATTTATTACATATTCTATATTGCTTTCTTTGTTTGGCATATTTGCCTTGACCGGCAATTTTCTAATAGACAAGCTCCATAAAAAATCATTACTTTCTTTAATCTTTTTATATTTATTATATCTCATCATTATGGCTTTTTTCTTATATCAAAATCTTTCCATGGATCAATACAATAAAATGCTTTCATAATACTTAAGTATCATTCCTTTCTATTTTTCTCACATATATTCTTTTTTATTTTCCATAACACAATTTTTTGGTACGCTTTCATTTCTTCATTCACAATGCTTTTACTTCATTTTTTAACTTCAATTCCTTCCCACAATTCTTTGTATTCATAATATAGTACCATTTCTATCATGTTTTTATTTTCCTTCATAATTCCTTTTAATACCTTATATAAAATTAAAGATGCTACATATACTGTTGGGTTTATTAAACCCAAATCTTATTGCCCTTCATTCATATACAGAATCCTTGTTTTGACTGGATCCAGTCTAGAGCCTCATATAAAAAAGAATATAATCATCAATTCCTTTTCATACTTAATAGTAATCATATAGATGTTAGCAACATAAGTAATGTTCCTATTACCACGGTGTTCAACAAGTGTGCTTTTTTCTATATAAAAATGTATATGCTTTCCAAAAATTAGTCATATCCTTTACTTCGTTGAGTACATTATCCCATTGTTGTTGTCTGTATTCATTCCTTCCAAATGTTATTCCTAATATAGTTATATATTTTTTGTTGAACTCAATGCCTCCTATCATTGCTTCACAGCCATATCCTTTACTTTTCTCCTTATTTATACTTAAACCATTTTTTTAATTTATACTTAATTTTCCATTTACTTTTTCCATCCATACTTTTTTTAACAATACAATATCATCTACGTAATTATACACTATTGGCAATTGTACTTCCTTCATCATTTTCTATCCACCACTTCTTGACCTTTTATTAATTTCCTTCATTATTACATTCATAACTAATGAGAAAATTATACTACTAGCTGGGCAGCCCTGCTTTATTTCACATTATATTTGCATTTCTTCCCCAATTGAGCCATTTACATTTAGTTTCACATAGTTGCTTTCCTAAACAGATTTTATTACTTGTAATATTTGTTTTGCTTACATTATATACCTACAAAATTCCCCATAATGATTTATATTGAATATTATCATAAGCTTTACTTATATCCCCTATCATAACCTTCACTTCTACATTTTTTCTTATATCAATTATTTTTCATTATCCATAACAACTCTTGACTTCCTTTTCTTCCAAATACATTTTGTTCATTACTCTAGCTATTTTTTTCTGTAACCTTTTTATTATTCTCATAAAAAATTATAATCTGTATTATTTAATGTTATAGGTCTCCAATTTTTTATATCCTCTTTATTTTCTTTTTTTTTAAATATAAATTTTAAAACTCCTGTACATATCTCTTTCTTTTTAATTCCAATTTCTAAACATTCATTCATAACTTCTATAAAAATGTTTTTTTACCATCCTTTCATTTGTTTATACATACCATATTCAGTTCTGTCCAGTCCTGTTGCAGAATTCATTGTAATATCTTTTTAAATTTCATTCAATTCTTTCATGGTCATTTTTGTTCTAAATACTTATGTTCCTTATTTAACTGTTTGCCTTTATACATTTGTTCTGTGTTTTCTTCTCTCAACAAATAATTCCAATACATATTATTTATTTCATATATTCCTTCTTGCTGTCTTATTTGCTTACCTGCATTATTTTTTTAATTCTCTTATTATTTTCCTTCTTTTATTTTACTCAAATGTGGTGCTACCTCTTCTGTCTTTCCTTGCAAATTATATTTTTTCTTGTATAACAAGTTTTTAATTTTAATTTGATTAATTTTATATATTTCTCTTTCTTTTTCATAAAAGGGATTTTTATTATCTAATAAGTATCTAAACACTTCTTGGCTTAATATATCTCTCTTTTTCTTTTCTTCTTTTCTTCCTTATACATTTTAAAAATACTTTTTTATATTTTTCTTTAAAATTAAGCCACCAAACAGTCCAATTCTCATAAAACTCCATAATTCTACAAGTTATTTTTTCTCTTCTAAATAAAATTAATTTTCATTAATTTTCTTTATTCCTTTTCCTATTCTTATATACTCTTCATTTTCCTGTACTTTAACCCATATTGCCACATGATCTGAAAATCCAGCATACTTAATTCTTTTTTTATAACTTTTAAACTATCAGATATTAAAAAAATAATAAATTTCTGTCCCAATTTCATTCCTTTTGTAGGTCCAGTGGTTATTCTCCCATACACTTAACTTTCCACTTCTCATAATTTCTTTAGCCATTTTAACATTACAATTGCTCTTATTTTTCCTTAAATTACAATTAAAATCACCCACCATTATAATGCTCATATTTACACAAACATATTTAAGAATATTTTTAAACATCATTTCTCTCTTTTTTTGTTATATGCATATAAAGCTATAATTCTATACACATATTTTTTTCCATCTCACATCTATTACCGTAGATCGGCCTTGGTCCACAATGGTTACATCTAATATTTTAATGTTTTCTTGACATAATATACATATTCCCAAGCATGTTTCTTTCCCCATGTTCCAAACTAGCACACCATTCCAAAATTTTTCAGTTTGTGTTCTTTCTTCCTTTGTTAATAATCTGATAGCTTCTAAAACAATAATAGGTGCATCTTCTGCAGCACACCACTGCAATATACATATTTTCCTTTTAAGATTGTTCATACTTAAAGCTAATATTTTCAGCTTTTAAGGACAGTATAATAAAATGTTATCCCTTTGATTTCTTATTTTCTCTAAGCATTATGTTTTTGAATTTCCTTTTCCTTCAACTCTTTTCCCTACTGACTTCATTTATTTCTTACTGTGCACCAATCCACTTCTTTCTCACTTATCGCCACTGTTTCTTATTCCTAGTTATTTTCTTTAACTTCATGTATAACCTCTTTAATGGTTATATCTTTATGTACATTTTCTTGTATAACACATTCTACTATGTCTCTATCCTGCATAACTTCATTTTTTATTTTCTTGCACACTCATTTCACATTCTATCCATGAATGACCAGTATCGCCACATTTGTTACACTTTAAATCACATTTTTTTGCATTATGTCCTGTTATCTTTTTATCACATTCAGTGATTAAAAGATAATTTTTTCAACAAAAATAAGTTTTTGGTTGACCCCTATATTTTACAAAACCCCTATTACCATGAACATTAATAATACTAGGTACATGCATAACATTATCATTCTCCATTTTCAGTATTACTCCACATTCCCATCCCTCAGTCCATAGTCCACTTTCATCATATACTTTTGTAGTGTCCATTACTTCTTTACATATAGTTAACAAATGTTCGTTCAGTTCTTTTGCTTCAACTTCAGTTCTAAACTGGATCATTATTCTTCTTTTTGTCTGTAAAAAGCTTGCACAACATATATTGATCATGGATAAATATTTTTCTTTTGTTCATTTGCACCGGCCTGCACAGTCTCAAATATCAAGTCACAAAAAGTTTCTTTATTAATTAAAATTAATGCTCTTACCTCTTTTGCTATGACAGTCTCAAACCTTATACCTGTCCAAACTTTCTTATTTTTTACAGCTCACACATACTGTATACTTCTTTTTTGTTTCTTTTATTTATTATTTCTTCTTTGCTCCTTCTCCCACAGTTTGTGCATAAGTTTTTGTCTCTTGAACTTTCTGTGGCACAGTCTATTCTTCTCCTTTTACTTCTTCTATTTTCTCCCTGCTGCTACTCCACGTTCTGGTTCAATTTGGTTTTCTATTTCTTCCAAATAATCATCCTGCAACCATCCCAATTGGAGGGTTGTAATTATGCATTTCTCAGAGGTAACTGTCTCGTCTTCAAACAATCTCTTCTGAAAGTTTTCCTCTGAATCCATCTCGGTTACAGCTACAATATCCTTTTCTTCCAATGTCACTGTTTTTTCTGCACCCAAAGCATCAGGAAAAAAAAAAAAAAACTTCTAGAAGAAATTCTACCATCTCAGCTACATTTTTTTCAACTTTCACTTCATTTTCAGCCAAAGCTGGTTCAGCCATATTTTCTTCCTGTTCCTTCTAGTTGCCTCTGCACCTGGACAAGAAACAAGAATTCAGGATGTGTAACAAAAAAATTCTTCCCCGACTACTAAGAATAGGGGAAGTTCCCTGATGCCCTGGCCAAATTTCCCTTAATAGTATAAATGCCGCTGCATAGTGTAAGGGGTATTTTTTATTATATTATAAAGTATATTGATGTTGGTAGACCAACAAGGTAGTTTATTTTTGAATTTCCCATTATATTTTGTTCTTTTTAGGATTGCCAGCTCAATACAAGTATCTAAATGGGCATATAACTCTTCATGTAGCTATATGCTAGAAGCACTGATGTTGAAGCTACCATGAATAAATTTGAAATCTCATTATATACATTTTATCTGATTTTTGATTGGATGTTTTAGTGTTTAAAAATGTAACTGCTATTCTATCTTTGTTGGTCTGATGAAGTGGATGTTATTCCGAGAAAGCGCTTACCTACTACAATAAAGGACATATTGATTTTCACTGCTGTGTGGAACCAGATTATTTTTCTTTTTCTTGTATTCTCTGGTTTTTGCATCTGATTCCTTATTTGGTTCAAGGACTGTTTTCACTTAGTAGATGTAATAATAGTTCACAGATAGCTTTTTAAAAGGGTGTTTATTTTTTTATTGAGTAACATTTTTGTTTTCTTATGATTGAATCTTAAACATGACATTTTTCAAAACTGTTTATTGAATTAATTATATGCTTCAATATGGAGTCAATGTCACCACTGGTTAGCAAAATATCATCTGCAAAAGCTGAATTTTGGAAATATAATTCCCATCTATGGAAAATCCCTTAATCATTGTATTTGATCTCATAAAATTAGCAAAAGGTTCAATTGTCAAAGCAAATAAAAGAAACAAAGGACATCCTTGCTTTGTACCTTTTAATATTTTAAAGGATTTTTAAGGCTATGAAGAAGGTTTTTTAACTGAAAGCACTTATCCTGTTTGACCTGCAACTTGAGCAGCACAATTTGTGCTTTTTATCTCTTCATTTTATTAAAGCCATATATTTTAACAGAATTTCTCAGTGAACTTTTCATTGTGGTGGAAGCCTTTTTTTCATTTTACAATTTTTTTTTCATTTTACTATTTTAATATTTTAAAGTATCTAGTTAAAAGGGAACCTATTTTAGCAAAAGATAATGGATTGTTATACTACTGGTTTATTAAATCTATAAATTCTAAATTTAAATTATATTCTTTAAGAACTTTAAATAAATAAAACCAATTGACAGAATCATAAGCCTTATCCAAGTCTAGACTTAAAATTCAAGCCTCTTTCTTATTCTTGTTTGCAGTATCTATTAATGAAAAAAGTCTTATGATATTATCTTGTACTCTTATATTTAAAATAAAATCAGTCTGATCTTCAGATAAATCAAGCATCATATAATTTAATCATTTCACAAAAATAGACTTTAAAATTTTATAATTAATATTTACAAGAGAAATGGAGCGATAAGAAAAAAAATAATTTTGGATCTTTAGCTTGCTTTAAAATTGGAGAAATCAAAGAGTGTCTCCATGAGGGAAGAATACTGATATATTTCTAACTTCCTCCAAATCTTTTAATAACATTTTTTATATATTGTCAGGAATTACATTGTATAACTCATGAAGTATACCATCCATCAATCTGTCCCTGGAGCTTTATTAGTTTTAAGGTTTTTAATTTGTTCTTTTATTTCTTTAAAAGAAATGGCTTAACATACTGCTCTTTCATTAACTTATATTTTATATTTTCCTTCAGAAAAATGTCAATTAAAATATTATCTAAAGTCGACTTACTATTTTTAATTAATTCATAATGTTTTCTAAAACATTCTAATATATCTTTTAAATTTGGTGCTTGCTTAACATTTTCAAATTTATATTCAGTCTCTTTAATATGATTTATATTATTTAATCTTTTTGATCTAATAGCTAATCTATGCGCATTTTAGGGTTACTAGAATAAGATTGTAATTTTATTTATTTATTTTTTTTTGCAATTTATTCAATTCTTATGATGCATTATTTTTAAGTATTTTTTATTTAAAATATTTGATGGTAAAACAGTTAATTCGTCCTTCCATTTTTTCATTTTATATACATGCCAGCTCTTAATTCTAACATATAAATAGGCTTTTAATGAATCCCACAAAATAGCATCTTTCACTTCACCATTATTATTAATCTCCATAAATAAATGCATTTCATTCAAAAACTATTACTTAAATCCTTTAATTTTTAACTATGTAAGCAGGAATTCTCTGACAAAAACTAAATAATGAGAGTTCAAACAAATGTTAAAAGTAATAGTATTATGGTCAAAAAAAGGACAAGAAGTTATCACTGCTTCACCAATTTTAGAATGTAATTCACTGGAAGTAAAAAAAAAATTTGTCTATATTAGTTTGAGTACCAAATTTTAATGAACAGTGTATATAATTCATGGAATTTGGCAATTTTAGATCATATATATCTCTCAAGTTCATTGAATTTATGAGCATCATGTCCAGATAAAATGCAGTTAAACTCACCACCTAATAAAATTTCCCCTTTTGAATGTAAAGCTATAACATCTATATATTTTATAGCCATCCTAGAACCAATTCCAGGAATCCAATAAACATACATATCTTTTATTTCAACTTCCAACAATCCCATCATGCCATTCTTATCTGAATATGTATCTATGACTTTAGGCATAATCAATCACTTCTTCCCAGGTATAAGAGTTCTCTCCTTTTTGAATTCAAGTGTGAGCCTACTAGAATTGAATAATATTTAAATAGCAATCTATCTAAATATTTGGACATCAAATGTTTTTCCTGTAAAAGACCATGTGAGCTTTATTTACTTTTAATTATTTGATTAAGCTACCCCCTTTATAAGACTATTAATCCCATTAATGTTTAATGAAATACTTTGTAAACTGACATATTTAATAATAATCAATACAGAAAAAACAAAGTTATACATTAATATCAAGTAGTTATGTTTAATTTTAATAAAGTTTGTTATGGACAAAATTAGTAAACTAACTACTAAAGCAGCAATTATAAAAATATTTACAACTCCTAACATGGAATAAAATTTCCTGGTTTGATGAAGTTGTTATAAAAACCACTCAAAACCATCTCAGAAATACCATCCAGTAACATTCTATTGCTTTCACATCTTAATATAGACATTAATATCAATAAATAATTGTAGGTAATACCCATTCATATATAAGACACACTATACTAAAGACTAACTCTAAAATAATCTAACATTCATAGGTTCATAGGTAGATACTAGGCTATCTGCCCTAGGGCATTTATAAGCCTAGCCAGAGTGTATTTGGCTTGCGCCTCCCTATTAGATTAGCCTACTGTGCCTCTTTAAAGTAGGTCACAGAAGGTACCCTTTTAAGATTAGTTTACTGTGCCTCTGTCTAGCAGGGACACAGAAGAGATCCCAGGGGTGAATTTGCGATCTCCCATCCATGCATCCAGATTTTGCTTGAAGAGAGTCAGCGAGGGGCTATGTCTAATATGAATTGGGATTCTATTCCAGAGTGAGGGGAGCCTCTGGGAAATGAATCTGTCCCTCCAGCATGTCCTATTTATTTTTGTGCTGAGGTTTAGGTCCCTGGATCATGTAGCTCTAAGGGACTTGGATTTTTTAAGCTGGAGCATGTCCATTAATTCTGGGTTTGACATGGTTTTGTACGTCAGGCATAGATCGCCTCTGAATAGGCGGTAAGCAACTTTATATATTTACAATATTATACCTATTCATCTTCATTAAATTGTATATAAATCGAATGAGAATGAAACCAAATGCATCCTTTATAACAATACTTAATATTTAGCAAAAACAACATACAGTAAAAATTGATATATACTAACAAATCTATTATTGTTTTTACAGACATAAATACTTCTACTTTAATAAATATAAGCTATACAATATGTTAAAAATATAATATAAATAAGCTCAGTATTCAATCTGTCTATTCCAATTATACAATGTTTATCTTATGAATAATAATTAAGAACATTTATTTTGTCATAATATTTACTATGTCATTAAATCACCATCTCTTTTCCTTTATTTTATTACCACTCATATGTTATCCATATTAATCTTATTAAACTTAAAGTCCAAGTACTTCATAATATAGTGTTATAAAATACCACACATCAACCCTATAGTTTAATATTAACTATATGTAATACCATAAATATTTAAAGAATTAGTACAGGAGGTGTCATTATTATGGAAAAAAATAAATTATCAACATATCAAACTAATATTCTATAAAATATTTAAAAACAGTCAGTACTTTTCTAATAAAATATTTACCAAGCTTAATTAAATCCTATACATTAATGAGTGAAATTCTGGAATATTAACATATCCCATTATAATAATATTTTAAAAAAACATGTCTTCTCTATTCTGTTTGCAACTTACCATATCGCTAATCCTCTAGCCTTAAAATCATCTTAAGATCACAGGGTCCAGTTTGTGAAGGAGTACCTGAATAACCAGGAGAGTGCTTCACAGATACAACCTACATATTCACCTAAAGAAGTTAAGTAATCCAATAACTCTCTAACTGACAAATACTTGTTTCTGTGTTACCCTTAAAGACTTCTATAACCTTAAGAGCTGACTTAATGGAACACAAAAATAAGTTACAACTGCACTCATGCACATTTTTGCATTTTTTGCATTCTTATTTCTAGCTTCTTCCCTAATACAAATTTCATAGTTCAGAAACACAAGAAGATGGTACCACTTACAGTACAAGATTATAAATACAAAATGTTTATTATTAACCATAAAGGAATTTATCTGCAAATCCTGTATTTCAGAATTTTGACATATAAAGGTAATAAAATTTAGACTTGGTCAAAGCTTAATGCCATGACTTTATTCACTTTAATTGCAACCAATCAAATGTTAAATTATTTCATATCTATAAACCTTCATAAGAGTGACTGTTAATGAATAATTTTATAGTAAATTTAAAATTACAAACAGGAAATATAATAATGTAATGCCCTAGTGCTAAATAGTGGTGGGTTTGTTGATGTCTCCACAGCATGTCTTGTATATCATCCATAACACTGCATGCATGACAGGTAAAGGTCTACCATGCATGCAGTAGTAGCGTTTTATTTTTTTTTTTCAGTTATAGAAAGATACCGAATTTGTTTCATCAGCTTTGAAATTTTAGCCCATTCAGATAGTTTAGGATTCTAAAAATGTACATCAGGCATGCATTGTCTGAATATGAATTACAAGTTCTTTACAGCTTCAAAATTAGGCATGCGTGTCACATCTGATAAATGATATAACCAACTTGGATGTGGAAACTAAAGATATACAGCTTACTTCTTTACATCACATACAGCAGTAATTTGATATATGTGTAGTATCTGTAGTATTAAAAAAATGTTATATTTATCTTTTCCACATCCAAGTTCTTTATTTTGTTTATCAAATGATTTTGCAGGTGTTATAACAGCTTTTTTAATATGTGATCTGGTGTCATTTGAGATGTTTGTCATGTGTCTGCAAAAGAATAAAATAAAGTATGGTGTTGAAAGAGAAAGCTGTCCTGACCACATAGGAACTGTTTGCTTTTAATTATGGTAGTTCATGTCTCATGAATAATCTGTGGTACTTGTTGAATCTGGTTTTTGCTTCAGTAACAGCTCTTAGTAAACATTCTTTTCTTACATCTCGCTAAAAGACAATACCTGCTGTCAGTATTTTGCTACAATACTTGCAATACTTAAGGAAATTACCAACTTTAAGCTTAGAAGTTTACTTTTTAAACTAAATATGCAAGAAATATGAGGTAGAACTTATTTGTAACAATTAAAAAGAACAATGACTACTTAAATGTATACAGGTGATGAAAAAACAGTCTTGTCTAATCAACAAATGAACAAAGCATTTGTGGAACTAGGGATCAACTATTGTTTCAGAAACAAGAGCATCTACAAGTTCATATGAAATCTTCTAGCAAACATTTGGTTTGAATCCCAAAATTATTGAAATGTTCTAATACACTGATTTACACTGGATTATACTACTATGCCCTCTGTGTGCACATCTTGGAACAGAGGTACTCACTACTGATGTGACTTGATTAATATTTTAGGGATTGCAAGGTTAGATCCTGTTATTGTACAAATGGGTTTCTGCAAGATGTAACCTGAGCACATCACCCATGATTTCATTAATTTACTCACTTTTTATTTTATTTAAATATTTTATACAGGGTGGAATGCTTATCCAAGTGGCACTATTTAAGGTTAAGCACTGAAAAAGGAAAGCAACAATATATAGGAAGAAGGAAACACCATTTCTCAGTTAAGCATACACAATGTGTTTTAAGTGCACAACAGTAACAATTATCAATGAAATAAACTTTAAAGTCAGGTGAAGTTATATATTAATAATAATCACAAGTGTAATACACTGGCAATTGAAGCTGTCAGGAGATTTCAAGGAAGAGTTAAATTTAGTAGAAAGAGTAATGGAGCACAAAGTTATATAATAAATAAATCCAAAGTATAGGGGGTTATGAAGACTGAGAAGAGGTATATGCTCAGATGCTGCACAGTAAAAGGAAAAGTACAAATTATTTGCAAGCTACTTATAGAAGCTTGCCAAGTTTTACTCTTAAATGGATGAGAAAAGTAATGAGAGATACGGTATACACTAAGTGTTTTGAGGCTATCTTACTGTCACTGGCTCTGTTACTCAATTCTCTATAAAACACTCACAGTTTGAAGCCTTCTGCAAATGTGTCTTAAAGCTAAAATAGAATTCTGAGAATTTTTCAGGGATTTTAATGTAGAGACAGTGTGTCAGACTTTGGGACTTTTTATGGAGAAGTTATGCGTAATTCATAGTAAAAGGGTTTTTTCCCTGTGTGTGAGAATAAGGGGAAGGTTTTCTCCATAAGTGCAAATCAGCCTTTATGGTATGGGAATTAATTCATCTTTAGAAGTCTGTAGATTAGGTTTGCATGTAGGACTTCATATCCTTGTTGAAATGGTAATTACTTTGTCTTTTCCAGTAGTAAGCAGTGATATTCTGTAAGGGAAATGAATCAATATGTTATATCTGATGTGGTTTGAAGGGAAGTTGGATCCTTTTTTGAGGCAGTGGCAATGACTGAGAATGAGAACAGTATCTTGAGTGGCAATGACAGGTGTGAGATTTTCCATGTCCAATATATTTATTTTTGATATAGTCTGCCTGATATGATATTGGAAGTGATGTTCTGGTCTAGACATAAACCTGAGCATTTTAATGAGTTGGTTGTTACATCAGCTGTTTCACATTTTTAATAATAATTCCACAGAAAATGCATTTATCAAGCATGTGTACAAAAAGGCTATTGAAGGCTTGTAATTCTCCATCTTTTTCTTTCTACTTTTTCCCGGTTATGGGTCACCACAGCAGAACAACGGTCCGCAGAACAATTGGCAGTGGAGTTTTACAGTGTCGAGTTGCCAGCCCAGCACCCAACCTTCCACTGGAAGGCACACACATGCACACACTCACACCTATGGCCAGTTTAGAGTGTCCAATCCACCTACAGCATGTCGTTGGGATGTGGGAAGAAACCTGAGCACCTGGAGGAAACCCACATGGCAGCAGGGAGGATATTGAAGGCTTGTAATTAAAATACTAAAATTAAATCTGACCACATGGCATACAGGGTTAACTAACTGCATTCAATTAATGGCATGAATCCTGGAGAGACTGGGTGGGGGAGGATGGGAGTGAGCAAACTATGCTGGCTTAACCATCCGGGGGGGCAGCCTAAGCCTCCTGCAATAGCAGCATTAAGAGCCTAGCAAGCTTCATTCAATAAATGGTATACAACTTAGGAGGCTTTAAACAAGTGCACATCCACCTGCAGAAGTCAGCCATAGTGGAGTTTATCAAGCTGATGTGGGGTGGTGCTTTTAGGACATGCTCCATGTTGGCAATATGGTGCTGCACAAACATCCTCAAATCCTATACTGACCTGGACATGGGCCATCTTGAGCCCAAAGGAGGCTATGGCAGGTCCACTGGACATAGTGAACAAGGAGGAGAGTTGGTGGCAGCCAACATATATTTATGATGAGGGAAAAAAATAAAACGTCATTAAATATTAAAATTACAGCATAATCTGATTGATTTTGATAGTTTTGGTAAGATGGTCAAGAAATATACTAACCTAATTCATTATAGCTTTCTGTAGCAAGCATATATACTTTTTTCATCCAGATATGAAAATGTGCCCCACACAGCAGTGGTTGAAACTGGCTACATATGTAGTTGAACTTTTTCTGAAACAATACTGACATTAAAACACAATGAAGACTAAGTTTGGATTACACACAAACAAAACAACTACAGTCTTCAGGAGGTCCACCATACCCTTCATCAATCTGCTACAAAACAGGAATGCATATATGCTTTATTTAAAATTTCTACCAAAAAAAAGAACATCTGTATTACTTTCTTTATCTCACATCCTATGAAATGTGAAAGTTATGAATTTTGTCCTTTAGAATTTGTGCCCTCCATGCAAAATTAGTTTCATCACCAGACTTTGAAAAAAGAGCTTTTTTACATCTCTCAGCAGTCATATGAAATGAGACACCATTGTAGAATTGCCAGTTGGTATAGATGTGAGATTCCCAAGTTAACTATGGACAACAAGGAGCTCACCAAATGTAAACATTAATTTGCAGTATGCTGGAGATTTACTGACTCCAAGCTTTTCCAACTGAACTATGCTTCTGGACAGAGCTTGAAGGTATAATTTTAATATTTTCCTGAGATTGTGTTTACAGGCCATATCCATCCCTAACTGCCTACTGTATTTATAACATATTAGGGTTTACTATCATTTTGTCGAGTTCACTGTAGGCAAATTATTGTTTCTACAAAACGTAAAAAAAAAAATTCACTACAGCGAATGAAAAAAATCTCGAACTCGGAAGTGGTGAATGTTCGAATTCGAAATAATTTGAACATTCTCCACACTTCTAGGAACAGCATTACTGTGCATTCCACAGTAAAGGACATGTTTGCAGGGGGGGCAAGCCCCTCTCCACCCCACCATGTGAGGGGCTGTGCCCCCCACACCCCCTGCTACTTAGATATACAAACTCCAGGGCACTATAGTGAGGGAAAGGGTACATTTCCAAACCTGCCATATAGAGTAATCTGCATCAAAATGTAGAAATTCACAACAGTGAATGCTGTATTGCATTCACCGTTGCAAATTTCTACTTATTTGCATTAATGTTTCTGATTCTACCAAACAGTACTTTTACACTAATGTAAATTGCACAGAGTGCAATCAGAAAAACAACAGTAAACCCATATTAGATATATTTATATAGTTTTCTACATAATTAATATCAGATTAGTACAAGCCTCAAAGAATTTTTTATACAAGTTTGATAAATGGGTACATTTATGGCCCACATCAGGAAAGTAAATATTTGTGGGAAGCAATAGCCAGGGAATCATTATGGCTAGGCTTGTATAGGCCCTAGGGCCAATACCCTAGTATCTGCCTATGAGCCTATGAATCTCTCCCTGACAGAGTAAGATGTACAATACATATGCAATGTTTGCACAATCATCTGCATATTGTCACATCCCACAATACTGCTGTATTAGCATAAATATCAGTATATTCTCATTGTGTACAGACACACTTTATCAGCATAAACATCAGTGTACACACAATGTCTGTAGTAACCTAGTAAAAGTATGAACATCAAAATAATCTCATTGTGTGCAGTCATGCTATATCAGCACAGTCATCAATGCACATTCACTGCATGCAGGAACATTGTATTAGCACATATCAGTATAATCTCATTGTGTGTAGTCACACTGTATCAGCACAGTCATCAGTGCACATTCACTGCATGCAGCAACATTGCATTAGCACATATCAGTATAATCTCATTGTGTACAGTCACACTGTATCAGCACAGTCATCAGTGCACATTCACTGCATGCAGTAACATTGTATTAGCACATATCAGTATAATCTAATTGTGTATAGTCACACTGTATCAGCACAAACATCAGTGCAAACACAATGTCTGTAGTAACACTATAAAAGCATGAACATCATAATAATATCATTGCATGTAGTCACACTGTCAGCACAATCACCAATTCACTCTCACTGCATGCAGTAACATTGTATTAGCACATATCAATATAATCTCATTGTGTGCAGTCACACCATATAAGCACAAACATCAGTGCACACTCACTGTATGCAGTAACATTGCATTAGCACAAATATTAGTATATTCTCACTGTGTATAGTCATACCATTTTAGAACAATCAGTGCATGCATAGTGTCTGTAGTAACCCTGTAAAAGCATGAACATCAGAATAATCTCATTGTGTATAGTCACAGTGTATCTGAACAATCATCAGTGTACATATAGTGTCTGTACTAAAATTAAGAGTTGTGTGATATGTTGGGTTAATGCAATGGGCTGCAGGTGTGATGGTCTTTGGAACAAAACATGGGAGAAGTGTTACAAAACAGCAGAGTGGTGCAGCGGAAGTGTGCTGGGCCCACAACCTAGAGGTTGATGGATCGAAACCATCTTCTGCTATGGAATGAGTAGAAAGCTTTAGTCTTAAGCTGGGGCATGTGGAATAAATACTATGTTTTATAGTGTGTAAGATTAGCTAGGGAGGGGTTCTAATCTCACTCCAGGCTGATTGGTGCATGTATGTTTATATACCCATGCAAAACAAGTGCTATGCCTTCATGGGCCATCCACCTGCAATGATTATGAACTTCATATCCATGTACCCAAATGGGTAGAATTACAGCCTTACTTGCAGTGGATGCAGAGTTTGAATACTTGGAGGGGATATTACTCATTTAATTGGAGGGAGTTTGGCATAATGGTTAAGATGTTTACCTAGCAAACAAAGATGAAAGGTTTGATTCTCAAATGGGTTAATTGGCTAAGCTTAAAATGGCCCACAAAGGCAGTTAGCCTAGTACTAATCTATGAACCTATGAACCATGTAAAAGCATGAACATCAAAATACTTTCATTGTGTGTAGTCATACTGTATCAGCACAAACAGCAGTGTACACTCACTGCTTGTAGTAACATTGTATTAGCACAAATAGCATGATCTCATTGTGTATTGTCACACTGTGTCAGCACAAACAGAAGTGCAAACACAATGTTTGTAGTAACACTGCAAAAGCATAAACATCAGAATACTCTACCTGTATGTGGTTAAAAAACATTCTTAAAAGTACTAGGAACAACTCTGCTGAATATAAAGGAGCAAACACTTAGACCTAGAGGCCTTATGATCACTGAAACACAGATAAGAAACATACTATTAAATATGCACATTAAATGGTGGTAGAGAATAGAACAAGTAATTCCAAAAGGAACCTTACCGTGAGTTACAGTAATTCATTTGAAGTCTTTGTAACTAAATAAAATGTTTAACATAATGTATGATTTTTAAGGAAAACACTTTTTCTTTTTTTTTTTCCATTTTGTTGGCAGTAGACCACATGAATACAGGGAAATGTACATACAGCCTCCTACTTCATACTACCTCATAGACTTATTTATACTCATTAGAAGGTTGCTTCATCTAGGGCACAGCTCCAAGTAAAGTGACATTATCTGAAGTAGGTACAGTTTGCAAATAATGTAATATCACATAATTCACAGATAGAGAATTGTCTGGGACACACACACACACACACACACATACATTTATATATATATATATATATATATATATATATATATATATATATATATACACACACACACACACACACACACACACACACACACACACACACACACACACACATAGATTAGATATAGCTATACAGACATATCTAGATACAGATAATAGATATAGAACTATATATAAGATAGGTAGGGTTTAGACTTGATACGATCAAGTGGTATTGGGTGAGAGTGACTTTGTGACTTTTGCTTCTTTACTTATGATCATTTTAAATACTCCAATCAACTTTATATTGGTTGGTTTCATTACCTCTTAATTTCATTCTACAATGGTTTCACTGTCTCATAATTTCAACAAGATAAGGCTATGGATTTATAAAAAAATTAAACACATCATTGTAGCGATTATAACAAGTGTTTTCAAAGCTACTCTAACAGATTGCTCCTTCTTATATTCATGTTAATTATATGACTTGTTTTAAATGCTTCATATAATAGCTTGTATACATATTTAGAGCTATAAGTGGTTATGTGCCAGATGTTGAATTTATACCGCTCTGAATAGATAATTGTATAATTGATTATATTATGTTGTGTTTCTTTTTAATACTTGTGTTTGGCAAATTTAATTAAAAATTAATATGCAACACATAGCAAAAAGCAAAGTAAATTAAGTTTTAGTATCTATGTGGAAGAAAAACAGAAGAGGAGGCAGACGTGAAACAAAACAATGGAAGATACAGAGCAATTTTATTTAAGAAGGGATGTTGTGAAGTAGATTGCATAAGTTACATATTATTTTTTAATTAAAATTTGCCAAACATAAGTATTAAAAAGAAACACAGCATAAAATAATCCATTATACAATTATCTATTCAGAGCAGTATAAATTCAACATCTGGCACATAACCACTTAAAGCTCTAAATATGCATACAAGCTATTATATGAAGCATTTAAAACAAGTCATATAATTGTATGTATGGGGTATTTTATCTGTATTTTATCTTAACTGAACTTTAACGTATCTGTAACTGAACTTTAATGTTTAGTAATTGTTATTGTATTGTTAATCTTAAAATTTTGTAATTTTAAATATTTTTAATGTTGTCTGATCCTTGTAGAGCTTTTCTCTCTGGGCCTCTACTGAAAATAGACATATATCCAGCTAGACTAGCCCGGTCAACAAATGTAAAATAAAATAAAAATAAATAAATAAATGTAGAGTAAGAGATGCAGTAAGAATGAAACCCATGAAATGAAAAGTCCTAAAGGGTTAAGAGGAGAATATAAATTCATGTCCTCTAGAAATGTGAGTGGATATGCTGCAGTATGACTGAAGTGAAGATGTTTATAGATAGAATGATGAGGATGCCATCACACCTGACAAAGACTGTAGGGAGAGTTGAAAAGGTGTATAGTCAGGACATTTTCAGTTTGTACTCAGAGTAGTGCGATTATGTCTGCCCCAGCTTAAGTATACATCATAGAGGTAGCCATGTGTCCACTATGGTCAAGATAGGCATCATCCTCCTTTAGAAAAATTACTGCATTCATTTATTTATTTTAGGAGTATATTAACTCTTGATCACACTACATTAAATTGGCCTTTTTTATCTCCATATGACAACAGTGGCAAACTTGTCTTATAGTTTAGAATTTTAAGAAACCTCTGTATCACATCAAAGTAACCAATCCTAAGGAGGTCCATACATAACAGTGCCTAAATGAAACTGTACCGTTTCACAGCAGCTAGTCACACAGATGAGCTTCTGTGCCATGTTACGGTAGCTAGTCCTATTAATGTGTATTTACAACAATAACAAAACGTACTGCCTGTGCAAACATCTGTGTACCTTAACAGCCTGTATTAACACTGTATCAGCACAAACATCAGTACATGCACAATGTCTGTAGTAACATGTATCAGCGTAATCATTAATATGCTTTTACTGTATGTGGTAACATCATAACAGCACAAACCTCAGCGTACTTTCCTTTCACTGTATATCAACATAAACATACTATATCAGCAGAACATTAGTGTACTCTCACTGTATGTCGGAATGTTTAATCACCAAATACTCTTGGTGTATGTGCTAACAGCATAATAGTGCAAGTATCAGTGTACTCTCACTGTATGTCAGAATATATAATCACCAAATACTCTTGGTGTATGTGCTAACAGCATAATAGTGCAAGCATCAGTGTACTCTCACTGTATGTCAGAATATGTAATCACCAAATACTCTTGGTGTATGTGCTAACGCCATAATAGTGCAAGCATCAGTGTACTCTCACTGTATGCCGGAATGTTTAATCACCAAATACTCTTGGTGTATGTGCTAACAGCATAATAGTGCAAGCATCAGTGTACTCTCACTGTATGTTGGAATGTTTAATCACCAAATACTCTTGGTGTATGTGCTAACAGCATAACAGCGCAAGCATCAGTGTACTTTCACTGTATGTCATAACACTGTATTATTACCAACACTGGTAAATATTCAAGGATACTCAAGGGGGACTCTTGTTCTGTGACTCTTTTAGTATTATTTAAAAAGGTAAAACCACTTGATGAAAGACTGAGTGTTTTCTTATTTTCTGACCTTGCTAAGGATTTTGACACTTTTCCATATGAGAGAATATAACTGAAAAATTAAAAACCTTAAACTTTAATCCTCATGTAGTTCAGACAGAAAACAAATTTGAATGTGAGTTACTTGTCTACCACATAGGAATTCATGACAGGGTCTCTCGGGCATTTGCAAAAGGCCACTCCTTTTCTGACTATTCTTCTCAGCTATATAACTAGAAAGTGATGATGATGACTGCTGGGCAACAGATACATACTACATCAGCAGCCAGCTTGGTTTTAATATGCAGAAAAATAAATACTACACTCACACTCATACTTTGCTGTTTTTGCATTTTGGTGAGCTTTCTCTTATGATTTATTATAGTCACATCCGTGCCTGTTCTGCCTGTCAGTAGTTCAACAGCTTTCCTCTTTTTGTAACTAATAAGAAATTTGAAATAAGTAGTACAACCTGTGAGAGATACACTCACATAGCCAAACTGGAAGCAAAGCTCTCTCCGGCCAAGATTGTGGTAGACAGTCAAGAGGAGAAGGTTAACACCTGCACTACACCTCAAGCAATGCATAGCCCTTCAATACCCATACCATCAACACCCACACATAGCAACACTAAACCCACATATGCAGAGGCCCTTAACATTAATCAGCCCAAGCAACAAGGACCTCTGAAGCTGAAACACAAACAAACACCAGTCAGAACCAAAGTGTTACATAGCTCACAACACCAGTATGTCACCAAACAACATCCCCTAAGGCAAGACAATGTACCCAACACTTTAGTCATAGGTGACTCTATAGTCAGGCACACTGATGTCCCAATCACCAGGCTGAACAAGGAGAAAATTAGTCAGCTGCCTGCCGGGTGCCAGGATCTGCCACATAATGCATGCACTCAAGTCACTCCACAAGTACAAATATGACTCTGTCATTGTCCATGTTGGAGTGAATGACTTGAGACGTACCTCCCTGGACTACATGAAAAGAGACATGGAAGAGCTCTAGAATCATGTGGCCCAGGCAGGTATGACCCTAGCCCTGAGTAGCATCCTGCCTTTGCCCAGAATGATACCGCAGTATAAAGACAAAATGATTGACTTCAACAATTGGCTACACTTCTGGTGTCATTCAAAGGGGATCCAGTATCTGTCTGCCTGGGAAGACATGATCAACAAACCACAATGCTTTGCCAGAGATGGTCTGCACCTGGGATTCTGGTTACTGGCTAAAGCTCTTGCAACCCCTATAGTGCTTTTTTAGGCAAGGTTCAAAGGACAAAACCACCACCGTAACAGATACAAGCATGCAAAATCTGAAGGTAATGCTACTCAATGCTAGAAGTCTAAACCTCAAAATGCACTCTCTCAAGGCACTTCTAAAAATGGAGAACATCGATATCTTTGCAGTAACTGAGACCTGGTTCAAGGGTCCAGAGAGCACCCCTGCAATACCAGGCTACAACTATTACCACACTTTTCAGCCACAAAACCAAGACCGAAACACTAAAGGTGGAGGAGTGTCCAAATTCAACAAGGATATTCACATCTCCAAGCTAATGTCCCAACACAATACATCTGAAATTCTCCAGGTGTAACTAACACTAGGTAAAACTGCAATACAAATTGTAGCTTGCTACAGATCCCCCATCATGCCCCAAGATTCTCACTACACCTTTCTAAACATACTGGAAAATATTAAGAGACAACCAAAAACCCTAATACTGGGTG
The DNA here is from genome assembly GCF_019279795.1 of Protopterus annectens. Lineage (NCBI taxonomy): Eukaryota > Metazoa > Chordata > Ceratodontiformes > Protopteridae > Protopterus > Protopterus annectens. The sequence continues at coordinate 1,363,176,176 of NC_056743.1, forward strand.
ATTTCAACTACCCTGCCATTAACTGGGAAAACTACTCGGTTACAAACACCTTTTCCCAACGTTTCTTGGAATTCATAAATTCCAATGCCCTGGATCAACTAATCCATTGTCCCACCAGGGGCTCCAATATCTTAGACCTGGTCATTACCAACATGGGAGACAGATGCTCCACACCAGTGGTCACTTCCTCATTGGTCAGGTCTGACCATAAGCAAATCACCCTTGACATCCACATCCCACCCCCGGCCCCCAGTAATGAAACCTCCATAAAAAACTTCTCCAAAGCCAACTTCATGCTACTCAAGTCAGAAGTGACAAACTTCATGACACGCATGCAGACGGGATCTGAAAGTTCAACTGCTGAATCCTACACTAAAGCACTGTACAAGCACATCCACTCATGCATGAATCATGCCATCCCAAATAGAATCAAGATGCTCTCCTCCAAAAACAGGAAGTCAATCAACAACACAAATACAACACAAGGAAGAAACATTTGCAGAAAAAAGGAGAATCCCAGGTTGCAAAAATCTCCCTTACCAGCCTTAGTAAGAAGCTGAGATCCCTCATAAAATCCTCAAAAGCTAGTTATGAAAATAAAATTGCCAAAGATTCCAAACACAACCACAAGGCATTCTATACTTATGTCAAGAATCTAAATGGCAATGCTCAGATCAGCTCTGAGCTACAACAGAATGGCATTAAATATATTGATCCCAAGGATATTGCCAATATCCTGGCAGATCGATTTTGTGCAAACTTCACCACCCTCTCACCCCCTAAAGGGCCCATCTCAATACCAAAAGATTGCCAAACTCTGGTAATCATGGCCACACAGGTAGAAGCCGCATTCTCCAAAGCTAAGAATACAGCATCCATGGGACCAGATGACATCCCAGGCTGTGCACTACATGAACTACAAAATGAACTGGCACCTCACGCAAGTTTCATGTTTAATCATAGTCTTACCTCAGGCTTCATGCCCACTGAGTGGTGCACAGCTACAGTTATCCCACTCCACAAGGGGGGATCCACCTTGGATCCTGGGAACTATAGTCCCATCAGTCTGATGAGCCTGATCTGCAAGGGCATGGAACGCATTATCGTGGAACTTATAAACAAAGACATTGGCAACCTTCAAATCATTAGACACCACCCAGTTTGGGTTCGTGAAGGGCCAATCTTGTCTCCTGAACCTGATTGACTTCTTTGGATCAGTCTCCAGAGCTGTGGACGAGGGAAAGGCGGTCCACGCAGCCTATCTGGACCTCACCAAGGCCTTTGACACCATCCCCCACTCTGGAATCATAGATAAACTTACTAAGCTGGGCATAAATCCCTACGTCACTCGATGGGTTGCCAACTGGCTTACTGATAGAACCTAGACTGTAAAAGTAGCCGACTCCAAATCCAGCTCCAGACAAGTGACAAGTGGAGTACTTCAGGTTCAGTCCTGGGACTGCTCTTGTTTGGGATCTACTTCTCTGAAGTACAGGCCAACACTAAGGGACTCTGGCTAACAACGTTTGCAGATGACTGCTAACTGGGAGCCATTACTGAATCCCCAAATGATGTGTATATTCTACAAAAGGGCCTTACAGAAACAGATGCTTGGTGCCAGAGCCATGGGCTCTGGCACAATGCCAAGAAATGCATAGTTATCCCCTCTGGAAAAAAAACATGTACCCATGAATTACCACATAGGTGGCAGTACACTAAACATCAAAAGTGTGATGAGAGACTTAGGGACACAGGTGGACAGTGGTCTCATGTTCGTTAACCACATCACCACAACAGTCAGGAAATCCTTCTATGTGGCATACCTCATCACTAAGGGATTTTCATCCAGAAAAAAAATAGGTCATTGTCCCACTGTACTCATCCCTCATTAGACCCATTATAGAGTATAATGCCCCTGGCACCTATGTCTCTAATGCAAACTGGTAACCTGTAAATAGTTCATCTCCCAGGCCCATGCTTACACTTATCAAGGGTATCAGAACTTGTAAGAGATTTGGGATGCATCGCTAGGCTTTAAAAGGCCCTTGTGGTCATTAGCCTAGTAAACAACTATGAACCTATGTTGCTTTTGAATGATTTTGGAGTTGTACTTTGAAGATGTTGTAGTTTTAGTTAACCTCAATGTTGAGGAAATTGTGTATTGTATTTTGGTACATGGCTAGAGCAGAGGACATTTCCAACAGTGCTTTTGCTTTTACAAGCATGTTATGCTGTTTGTCACTGTGACAAAGGGAAATCCTGCCAGACCAGCTAGCTGGAGTTTTGTAAACAATTATATGTCATTTGTGAATATTAATATGATTTATATAGAAGTGTGACAGAAGGAGTTACTGCCAGCACAGCTACGTGGAATTTTGTAAATAATCATATGTCATTTGTGAATATCAACATAATTCATATGCTTGTCTTACAAATGGATTAGAACTGTATGTTAAGTGTATATTAAACTGCTGGTACAGAAGTGTGTGTTGAACAGGGTTTGTACAGTGCTGAGCCTGGATGTGTGACTACAGTGTGCTCTACTGGATCAGAGCAGAAATGTATATAGATTATTGTACATGTGTAAATGTATACGTTTTAACTGTGGGAACTAGAACATAGAGGGTTAACTTCTAAAACTTCAGGAAAATAGTTGAAATTAAATTGTTTTATGATTGTGATATAAAAGTTAGTTTCAATGCAACAAGGAGACAGGCTGTCTAGAACTAGGGTGCCTTCTGCATTGTTTTGTAAGTGTTTTATTGTTTTATGTCTACCAGCAGTTGCAAAGATCTGATCAAAATGTATTTGTTGGTAGTTTCTAACAATGGGAGTTTAGCTTGGGAACTAAAGTAAGGTGACAAAAGTGATGTCATCCAAGTAGACCCAGCAGTAATATTTGATATTAATTTAAGAACTCTCTGAGAGAGAGGAAGGAGAGCATTTGTATTTTGTCTTTGACCTAACAAGAACATTCATCACATCTGCCTGCTTGTTGTTCTGTAACTAAGTTTTTAGGCCATAGTAACTCTTTTAGATTCAGATAGGAATATAGTAAAGTATAGCTTAGTTGTCTTCTTTATTTGAGACTGTCCTGCAATCTTGTTTTAAATATTTCCTGTGATTTTGAACTCTGATGCAACTGATTACTTACTGAGTATTGTCTTGTTCTTTTATTATTTATTATTAAATATATTTAAACCTTTCAATTGTGGCTGGTCAGTTTAGACACATTTAAGCGCTTAGCGTACTTACATATCTATTTGGTGACACTGTACATGCCACTCCTAACAGCCTGGTGCTTGGTCAAACTACCATTTGGATTAATAGTAATACTATACAGTAGGATTGGCCACCCTTTTCCAAGGGCCTTAAAGTAGCTGATAAAGAGAACAACCTTATAGTCTGAGCAGAAGGGGGTATAGCTAGTAAATCTGTGCCAGCCTTTCCAAAGATTGTGTGTGTGTGTGTGTGTGTGTGTGTGTGTGTGTGTGTGTGTGTGTGTGTATAAAACAAATCTCAAAGAGTGTGTGTGTCAGTTACTTGGGCAGGGACACGAAGCAATGGTTGGACACAGATGGTACTGGAGATCTTGCTTTGGCCACTCAGCTGAGATCTCAACCCTATACCTGTGCCAGTGGGGCATTTTATTGGGGATCTGGAGAAAGAAAGAAAAACTAGCCCAAGACTGACTGTGATCTATATATATTTTAAGTAGATTCTGGGGTGGATACACATTCAAAAAGGTGCCATAGGAACCTTTGGCTACCAAGGGGAATGCTGAATATGCAAAGCTTTAAATATGCCTTATCTCATTATTTTGCCAAATCATAGATTAGGATCAGACACAGAGAAAAGGATAGTACTAGGCACAGTTGTAACAACATCTTCAGTTGTTTGTATAAGATAATATTAACTTTAACTCCATTGGTTTAAGTCTTGTGCATGGATACATATTCTAAGTTTGTCTTGTTTCACAACAGTTGCCATGCATTTTACCCATTCATTCACTTCTACTTTTTTAATTATTGCACCCATAGCTTCCATGCCCTTGAGTTAAGTCCACATTTTAAGTACTAATGGGTCTGTTATTGGTACATATACGACTGGTATAATTGATATTGCCGCAGGTAAAGCATTAAAGTGGAATTTCTCTGGTAGATATCTTAAACCCATGAATAAGTCAGAATATTTTCTAAAAATATCATCAGTATCTTATTGCTGGCCCTCACCGAAATAATCATGACAGTATTCCTTGTAGGTAAAGTTACTGGTAGTATCAGCAGTACTGTACATTCTTTCAAATCTTATTTTTCAAAAGGAAGTGGGTAATATCTGCAATTGCTCCTAGAGTTCTACTGCTAAAAGCCTTTTTGTAACTATTCACATGTTCATAAAGTCCCTCACTAAGGTATATGCTGTCTCTGCCTATTTTTCATCTTTTTATTTCTAGTTCCTTAATATCATTAGATCTTCTTTTCTGGCTAAAAAGTTTTTTTTATAAAGCATTGTCTTACTCATACCAAATGTATCAAGAGCATTATGACCCAGTAGAACTGTTTGCTTTAAATGCTTCTCCACTGACATTACCAGGAAATCAACATTTATGTTCTATTCTTCTACTCGCATTCAAAGAAATCTGACCCATTTACGTGAGATCTGAGTAGGTTCTGATAAATGCATATAACCTCAGAGATCAGTGATGTTAAGCATACATTATTTATTTATTTTATTTATTTATTGACACTTGTTGACCGAGAAAGTCCACTGGGTCAGAAACCCATTTTCAGTGGAGGCCCGAGGAGAAAAGCTCCACAGACACTGTAACGTTCTACATAAAATACAGAGTTAATACAGAGATACACATACAATACATAGGATAGGTAAATTGGTACAAAGTGAATTTAGAACATTTAAATATTATTAGACTGTAATGATACAGAGCAAAATACTATTTTTCAATTACATAATGTAATTATAAGTATAATTAGAATTTGCTTGTTTGTGGATCGGAGGGTTCTGGCTGGCTTGTATATGTGTAGAATAGATTGGAGTGGGGGGGCAGCTATTAGGTTTGAATATTAGCTTGTGGGATTAGCTTGTTAAATGGGAGCAATGAAGATAGTGGTGAAATTCAAGCCAGGACAGGTTAGTAATAGTGTTACAGTGGTGTGAGCAGTTAGGCATGTTAGAGGCAAATTTGGCTATCTTATAGTAACAAGAATGCAGCTTATTATTAATAGATGTATGGAGGTTTGTGAAAATAGGACCTCCATACAAGAGGCTGGGGATAAGTAGAGTGCTTGCTAATTTTATCTTTGTTTGCTTATCTAGGTAAAGTTTATGTCGGTATAGTTTTCCAAGTTTGATGTGTTTTTTTTTTACTGTATTGAGAATGTGTTGCTCAAAAGAGAGTTTGTTATCAATGATGATTCCTACAAGCTCTGAACTTTTCACTTGTTCAATTTCTATATTATTTTGTGAAAAAATCGTGAAATCTGTGGCTGGAGGTTTTGATGAAAATAGTAACAGTTTAGTTTTGTTGGGGTTCAATATTAGTTGAGCCTCATTTAGCCAGGTTTCTATGGATGTAAATGAATTTTGGGTAACCTTTTGGAGGTTAGAGAAATTGTTGGAGGAAGAGATGATAGTTGAATTGTCAGCATATTGAATGCTTTGTTGGGAGGCATTATTGAGATCATTAATGAATATGTTAAAAAGTAGGTGTCCTAAAATGGAACCTTGTGGAACTCCTGTGTTACTGGCCAGATACTCCGATTGCTGGATTTGCCATCTAATGGATTGTTGTCTATTATTTAGGTAGGAGAAGAACCAGGTTAATACTATTGGATTAGTTCTAAAATACTATAGTTATCCAAGTAATAATGGAGTGATCAAGAAAATCAATTTAATGAGCTATTCAAACAGATTCACTTTTCCATTTGTACCAGACTGCATGGCTACATCTTACAGAGATAATATTACTGGAAGGATTAACCAAATAGAAGCACCTAGGCAGGAAAAGGAGGAGGGGCCACAGTCCAGACCTCCACTGCTGAGAGGCATCTAGCCACACTGAAGGTTCCCTGCATGTTGATTATTGCACCTTTTACCAATATGAAGATTAAATTCAACATTCATACCTTTATATTATTTATGGATCCCCTGTAAACTAGGAAAGTGGATGCTTGTAAGGTCTGAACCAGGCCTTGGGAAGGGGAATACAAAAAATACAGATACTTTAGTGTAGCCAATCAACCATGTTTTTAGGAGGTGGTAGGAATTCAGAGTAACCAGGGAAACCTCACACACACATTTGAAGCCTAAAGTCTTTTCTGACCAAGAATCATCATTACTGCTGTTTACCATCTGCACTAAATTTAGACAATGCACCTCAGCTTTACCCACAAATATTTCTGTTGTATTCTTTTCCTTTGCCTCCACTACCTGTAAATCATGTTTCTTTTTTCTGAATTTTATACATATTTAAGAAATGGTTACAATGGCTGCAGCCTCCAAGTTACCCTCAGGTACAATTAATGACCCTACAATATACTTTGCTCATTTTTTAACCATGTTGCTTACACTAGTTGTCCTGTCTAATGGCTCATTTGTTACCAGTCACCATCTTTGATACCTGCATGGCATCATTATCATTAGTTTATATTCTGCATTGATAGCGAAATTTATTATGTTTTCATTTTTACTCACATTTTTTTTTACACATGAAAGGTCTCTCAGAGAATGTGTGAAGCTGAATACTTAGAAGGGCAGTTGATCTGCACATATCTAGTGTTGTACCAAGTTTCAAGCCTATTATTCTTAACAGCTTGCCTCTGACTTCATTTTTTTTGATAGAATCACAATTCTTTCTCTTACTAGTGGATCATAAAACTTACCAGACTCATAACTCTATTTCAGTTCAGTCAAATAAGATTCTATTAACTGCTGATCCCTTGATTCCACAGAAAAAAATAAATAAAAGTCTTACATATAGAAATATTCTTCCTGCTCTTCCAATATACCTTCCAATGACACACATTGAAGCTTTTCTGGGTTTTCTGGACTTCCACTAAGAGAGAGATAATGTTGCTATTTTTGGATCCAATTTTTTTCCATTCTCAGACAAATTTCTATACCATTTGAAGGACATTTGTGGTTCTAGTGAAGATAATTAAAAATAAATGAAGAAATTGCCGCTGAATAACTGGTGGTATATGATCAGTGAGAGCAAAAATCAGGAAACTAATTTAATTTATGCAAGAATGAGCTTCAAGACTAAAAATATATTTTATATGCATAAAGACTGTCATGTGACTTGTTTCAGAGTTAATAATATGAAACTCCAAACAGTATGTTTATAACTGTAAAGATAAAAAGAGACTGGCTTGTCACAGACTGAAGAAAACAAAACCACCATCATGATTTGCTGGCTGTGAGTTTCATAGAGTTATCTCTGACAAAAGTCTGAGGAATAATAATTCTTCAGTGTTGCTTCAAGATGTTTCTGTTTCTGCCATAATTATTAGTCTGCTGGAGATATAGACAACATTAATTAAACCAGAGGGAAAAAAGCAAATTCCACCAGTTTTGCTTTCACACATCACTAGTTGCTATCATTAAAGAATTGACTTGCTTGTTAATAATTAACCACCTAGAGTGCCCTACAGGAATATAACCAATAGTAGCATCACCAAAGGTGGCTCTTATTCTATGTATGGAAGATGATAACACTGACTTAATGACCTGGGAATGGGTTCAGGAAAGTCAAAAGAAGAATTACTCTAAACCTCACAGACGCAAGTTATTTAATAGCAGAATTTGGCCTACAGCAGTCTCATCCATTTATGCTGTCTGATAGTGACATGATGTCTAACAGGCCTGAATATGGACATCACAATTCCACCACTGTTATCTAGCATTTAGAAATAAGTATTTTGCCCTTTTTGCAGGGAAAATGTTCAGTACACTTAATAAGTTTGATGGACATTCCTCTCTAAATGCAGTTACCAGTCAGCAGATAAAAAGTTCCAGGGCATTGCAGATAGGATATGCTGGACATCTATGCATGTGCAGGGTCGCACATGTGCATACAGAAGATGCATCACACTCTTATGGTGCCCCCCTCCCACAAATACACACAATGATAAAATGCACACATCTGCATTTACAGGGTATGCCTACTGATTTGTATGGAGGGGACAGTTGTTAACAATACACTAAAAGGAAAAGTAATGCATCACACAATGATAAGGTGAAAAATAAGGGTGGGTAATGAGGGAGGGAAGAAGTTTAAGGAATGTTGTTTTATTTATATATATATATATATATATATATATATATATATATATATATATATATATATATATGTGAGGTAAAAGCATTCAATTCATTGAAAAAGTGTTACATGACACCTGAAGTTTCTTCTGTAAATCAGAAAGATGACTGTCAGAAGAAAACAAATAAGGGAGATTAAGTTCAGGGAGAAAAAAATCAGGATTACTCTGCTAGTGCTAAATATAACTGAAACATTCTGAATTAGGAAGCAGTGGGGTAGACATTGTCCGATACTATTAGAAATGAAAGTTATATACATTGACTTGTAGCCCTGTGTCTAAGGATGCTTAATTCTGAAACACTTGCTCTCATTGTAGGAAATTTACTTTGGTGTAAGCCTATTTTATACAGTTCTAACACTGAAGTAAATCACTTACACTGAGAGCAAGTCTTTTGGAATCTTGGCCAGGAAGTTTAGCAGTCAGTCTTAGAATACATTAACAGTATATGCACACCTCTCCACTGTTACAAGTTCATATCAAGATGGAGCTGCACTCCATCCCCCACAGTCTGGACAGTGTAGACATCTGTGCTGTGACTGAGATTTGGTATATGCTACATAGACGTCCACATGTTTAGACAGGGCAGACTAGGGCCAAGGGTGGAGGCATCTTGATCTACATTAGCAAGAAGCATTCCTCCAGGTTGGTTAAACAGGGTGATACCATGGAGCCCATCCACATGCAAGTCACTGTAGGTAAAGCCCCTCACCATATCATGGTTAGCTACAGATCATCATCTATGCCCCTAGAGTCTCACAACTCTTATCTAAACTTACTAGAGGCACTCACCATCCAACCAAACACTCTATTCATGGGTAACTACCCTTGTATAGACTAGGAAATGTAGACTGACTCAGATTCACAAGCACAATGCTTCCTGGACTTTATTAACACAAATACACTGGAACAAATAGTGCATTCCCCAGCCAGAGGATCAAATATACTGGATCTAGTGGTCATGTGTGTTGCACCCCCCAATCACATCCTCACAAGTTCAGTTGGATCACAAAGCCCTACATCCCTCATTCTTAAATTGCTAACCTAACTAAAGCCCTGCTCACTATCCACTGATAATTTACCACCTGAATACTTACAACTTGCAGCCAAAGCAATCGGCTATCGCTCAATCTCAAAATCTTATGTCCCCTAACTATGGAAAAAGTCTATAATAACTCCTTTACACAAAGGTGGTACACTACACATGATCTCTCGAACTACTGGCCAATCTCTATACCTGCCCCATTATCAAAAATCTTAGAAAAATGTATTCAAACCCAACTACTAAAACAACTCATTAATAATAACCTCCTATTCCCCACACAGCATGGATTCCATCCTGGACATACCACAATCACAGGTTTACTCTCCATCCCTGATACTGTGAATAAAGCTCTTGATGCTGGCTTATCAACTTTAGTACTCTTATTAGAGCTATCAAAGGCTTTTGACACAGTGTCACACTCTAAGTTATTAAAACAATTAGAAAAACTAGGATGCTCCCAAAGTGTGATAACTTGGTTTTCCACCTACCAGACAAGCGACAGCAATCTGTTAGATGGCAAAACTAACAATTAGAGTATTTGGTCGATAATACAGGAGTCCCACAAGGATCTATTTTAGGATCCCTACTTTTTAACATATTCATAAACAATCTTAATAAAGCCTCCCAACAATCTCCACTCATCCAATATGCAGATGATTTAACTATATTGTACTATTCTGTATTTCTGTGTGAATTACTATATTAATGTATATATTTCTATATTAACCTTTTATTCATGTTGTATTGCATATTGTGGAGCTTCAAGCCCAGTAGACTTTCCCAGTCAACAAACGGCAATAAATAAATAAACAAACAAATATGGTGCACATCTGCAAAACAGACAGCACCAGGAAAAACTAGATCAAGAGACCTGAACTTCACTTCCCTTGTGACATAAATACAACATGCTAAATGCACAGATATGTCTCCCAAAGTATCCTCACACTATGAAATAAGCTCCCCATCCATATAAAACAGAGTTCAGCCCTGCCTGTATTCAAACACAACCTTAACAATTGAATGGAAAATGGTAAATTTACCCCCAGGCCCCCATGTTCCTCATGGACAGAGACTGATAATAAGAAAATTATTATTCTATCACTCCCCCCCCTACAACTATTTAGTTACCTCCCTATTAACATGCCCCTCCATATAGACATCAATGATAATCAAAACCCAAATGGTTTGGGGTGTATGACTAGGCCCTTGTGGTTGTTAGCCTAGTACCAACTTATGAACTGCCTACTTACACAGGATGATACTAGTGCAATTAATAAACCTAGAATGTCATCATTGCCTAAAGCTTTAGTAAACTTTACTCACTTAAACTTTAACCTTATAGATGTCAACAACCTCTCAAAATCAAATTCTTTTTGCACTTGTTCCTCATATAGATTTGGTACACACAGTCAAGAATTTGTAGGGCATATATTTCAAAGCATGTATTTCAAAATATTTGGTTTCTAAAAAAAGGTAAAGTTGATTAACTTGCCCTTTATCAGATTATAATGCAATTACTTTACTAGGCTTATAAATCCAAAACAAAATAGTTCATTTTTAATAGACTGCCAGCTTAGATAGGAAAGGTAAATGATTTTAATGAATTGTTTCGAAAAGAAATACATTTCTTACTCATCAATAATAATGGTGATGTTTCTGCTATGACTGTATTGGACTCAAAAGCATATTTTTATGGCAACATATTAACTTGCTATTACAAGAAGAAAAAACAATGCAATAAAGACTTATTGGAACAGCAAGAAAAGAGAGACAAAATTAAGTTAAAATACAAAAAGGAGAAAAAAGGCTATTATGATAAAAAGATAAAAGTATAGAGTTTCAGAAGATCCTACAACATAATTCACATTAGTTAAATACAATCAAATTACATTAGTTTTCTCTAATGTTTATATAAGTTAGATTTTATATCCAGAACAAATCACATCAACAGTATATCCACCCCTGGAAATACTAGGAAATATGCAGATGAAGAAGAAATGTTTGACTGAAAAAGCACTATGAGAAAATGAATAAAAAGAAGACTGATATAGAAAATAGCAAACTAACATATCTTTTTAAAACAGTAATATACAAAAATATTTCTGGAGCAAATAATAAAAATAGAAAGAAATTATTTATATGAAAGACATAAAGGAGTACATTAAAAGATTGAATGAAAATAAATCTCAAGGTAAACATGGCATCATTCCTGAATTATAAGTACCTCAAGATGTTTTATCTCTTTTAAAGAAAGTATTTGCAGAAATTAAAACCACATTTAAATAAAATCCAAAATAAATATACAATTCTCCTTTATTAAAAAAGGGTAAAGATCCAGCTTTGTGTTTTTCTTATTGTCCTATATTATTACTAAATGTTAATTACAACATGTGAATGTCAATCTTGCAAACAGATTAAAAAATATACTACCTACATTAATAAAAAGACCAAGCTGGCTTTATGTTAAACAGGGAAACACAGGATAACATCCAAAGTAAATTTATTTAATTGATTATGCTACTAAGAATAAACAAGAAATGTCTATATAAAGCGTTTGATTCAGTAATTTGGTCATATTTAAAAATATTAGAAATACACAGATTTTCAAGAAAGTTTATAAATCTTGCTAATAATCTTTATCAAAATGTATTCTTGTATATTAAATTAGGATCATTTATTATTCAGTCAATAAAGATAAGCAAGGACATGAAACAAGGTAGTTTCCTTTATTTTGTGCATTGGCTACTGACTCTCTAGCACCAATTACATAAAAATGATATAGGATTTAAAATAAATGATCACTATCTTCAAAAATTCAGTTATTTGCTCTTGATATACTATTAACAATATGTAATCCCTGGATTCACTAACAATCATGGAGGCTTTGTGCAGAGACTATGCCATTGCAGTGCGTTAGCATGATGAGCAGCAGCACTCATTAAATATGTATGCCGTTCATCACTCTAATGCATTTCCAAGCATCATTTTGTGACCAGCAGCTGTGGCGGCAGCCATGAAACAGTGCTGGAAAGCATGAACACACAACATAAACAAAACTGCTTGGATGCAGGCAAACCCATCATGTGAGCATGCATGGACAGCTTATATGAAGTAAGAGCAAGCTGAGTACAAGAATAATTGGGGAAAATGCACACAGAATACAATGTTAATAGTGCAGACATAAGTACAAAGGGAGAGTAAATGGAAAAAATTGACTCAATGCATTCAAATGTTATTATGTCACAAAGAAACATTTTAAATAGAAAGGCATCTATACTGATGTAATAATAAATACTCTTGTTTCCAAGTCTTTACCAAGGTGCATAACTAAAAACGGACATAGTGACAGTGGATATGAGAGGTACACAAGGCACCATTGTGATATTGGGGAGCAAATGTGATAATAATGTTGATAACATGCCAAGTTGAGCTAAAGGACAGTTGCTACATTATGGGCCGTTCACATACAATCCAGTTATTGAATATGACATGTATATACAGGGAATGCATGTGTGATAACTGACTGTAGTGCTGTATCCTCCACTTTGTCATGCATAAACAAGAAAGAATGAGATGTACAGCTGTTTTGTCATGCACAGCAGAAAGGCACATGTTTAATCATAGACAGGGGGTATATTATCTTGATACATGTATTAGAAATTCATGCATTTTATATTCATATACGTAATAAACAGTAATATAATAGCATCCAAAATACACAAGTAACAAATGACAACACATATCTGATGACATTGCAGTAGTTCAAGATCTCCATTCATAAATGGAGTGCATCCAATACAGGAATATACTGGGTATGCTTACAAGAGATTATAGTGGTCACTGCCTTAGCAACATATAAAAAACAGACAAGAAAAGATTGTGTCCTAATACAAGGCCAATCACACTTTAGGATGACCTGCCATCATGCCATACAGTAAGAAATATTATGCAAGTCTTTATGTCCTATAAAGCTGTACAGTGTGAAGAACATAATTACAGTAATATATAAAAATTTGGGGGAAATACATGCAATGAAGTGCACTGTTATTTGAAAAACACATACTTGTGAACAATCAATGACATACTCAATGCTTGTATCTTGCCAGACTTGAATACATGCCAGAACAGATATCAGAAAGATGGTATCATCCTGTGAGTATGGATCCTCTACCTTGAAGGGTGATGCCTTAAAAATGTTGCCCTCTGAATATGTGCCATAAAAGCTTCTTTTGTCTAAGCCATGAATTATTTGACACAGGTATCTGACAGATATTACTAGATTCAAACCACTCCCTGTCATATTACACACTCTACACAGCTGTGTATTGACTGTGTCTGCCACATGGCATAATAATGGATCTTGTCAGAAATAAATGAAATTAATTTGTGACATAATAAAGGTTATTTGAAGATAATTTTATAATGTCCAAGTGAGTACCTAAAAATAACAGCCAACAGCATTGCCTGTCCTGTCTCAATCATTATAAATAGGTCAGTCCAGGAATCCCAAATTTCCTTTCTCTGGAAAAAGTCACACATTATCTCTCTACACAAAGGAGAAAGTTTAACAGACATTAATAACTTTAGACCTATAGCAGTCTTATCTCCCCTCACCAAAATACTTAAAAAAAAATGTAATACAATACACAAATGATTCCACTCTCATTCGCACATCTGACAATATGGTACACCTCCAAAAAATTACTCAGAAAGCTTTAACGGCCACCAAAATATGGCTTAGTAACTTATACAGTAGCTCATGCTCAACACAAAAAAGACCAAACTATTGCTTTTTTTCCCAACTCCCTCTCTCATGAAAAAACACAACTTAGTTCTCTCTCTTGATAATACAACCATTGAAGTCACTTCTCATAGCAAATTATTAGGAGTGAGAGTGGATGATAATCTTACATTTGACCTGCATATACAAAACTGCCTAAAAACTAAGTGTGCTTTGCAGAGCCAAAAACTTTCTCATTGATGCAACTAAAACTACACTCGCCACTAATTATTTCCTCCCCACACTTCTTTATGGAGCTCCCATCCTTAATAACCTCCACACTTTATTAAAATTAAAATTTGAGCAATGCAATAACAAAGTTGCTAAATTTGCAGCAAATACCCCTTTCGGAACCCACCACTGTACAGGACTGAAAAGCTTAAATTGTTTAGAATTGTCATCAATTAACATATACACAGCTTCTTAGCACCAGTGAAATGATCTACCATACATCTGCCTGTCCAGCACTAAAAGTCATTCTATACAACAACCATGTTCCCAATTGCAATCCAGTGACCAAAAACTCCTGTCTCTCTACAAATCTAGCAAATCTGCTGGGCACTGTCTATTCTCGTACAAGGTTTTTAAGGCCTGGAACTCCTTACCATTATCCATCAGGTCTATACACTCCCTCCCATCTTTCAAAAGCACTCTGAAAGACTTCTTTGCTAAAAATCTGGCTCTTTTTTTGCTCAAAAACAGGATAAACTATATCCTTAAATGTGAACAAGTACATTTTCATTCCTTATACCTCCTTACTACCCTTTTCTTTACTTACTTCCTTACTTCTATCAAATTCTGTTCCCTGACTTTCTTTCTAAATATATCATAAGCCTGCCCCCCCACTTCATATTGCAACTCCTGTTTGTAATAGACTAACTTACCTTTAATTTTTCTACAAACTGTCTTAACTTTCTCTAACTATTAAACGATTGTCATATAACTTGTATCAATTCTTAACCACTGTTTTTATATTATGTCTAATTTGTTATAATTGTTTAAACTGCAGATGTTTTTGTGTTGTTTTTTTAAAGATTGTAAAATTATTGTTCTTAAAATGTTGTATACTTATTTGGAGCTATTCTCCCTGTTCCTCCACAGAAAATGGGCTTCTACCCAGTTGGACTTTCCTGGTAATCAGAAGTCAATAAGTAAATAAATAATAAATTAATAAATTTATGCAATATGATTTTGTCAGAATGATGACAAGGAGATAACTACATTAATACTCGCTGTGAGCATTGCAATATATGTTTCTCAGCCAAGGAAGCTGTTCCTGTGGTTTTGTACAACTTTATCCCAGAATCAACACACACACCATCTGTGTAGATATGCTATACATGTAATTACTCAATGCATGTGCTGCAGAAGCACTAACACCATGATAGTCAGCAACTGTTTCACTGGCAGAACATTATAAAATAAGTTTATATTTATTTCTCCAAAATAAAATTGAGAGTAATAAATTCATGCACTGTTGTTTGTGTAATGTTAGTATGTTCATATAATGTTGTCCTTTGCTGGGACTGAACAAACTAAGTTCACATATTAAGATCATGTGCATGAATCACACGCACCACAGTAGAAGTCTTAAAAAAGCTGTGCAACTCCACCTATACAAAGTCATTACATCTTATGATTGTGTTGCAAACAACTTCTATGAGATAAAAGGGATGGGGAAGCTTCTCCTTCTGTAATTGTACACATTATAACAGTTAATAATGTCATTCATGAATAACAGCAGTAGGACATGCAATGCTTACAGTCAGTGTGTGTTTTGAATACCTGACTATGTGACGATAGAAGCTACATGATAATGTATAGAATGAATGCACCACAGTACAACTATTGCTACAATTGTGAGATATTTGGATATTTGAAGCCATGACATTATGTTACTGTTGTAAGGGATATGTGTGTCCATAATTTCTTTATAAGATTGTTGCTATATATAATTTTCTGACACAACGATGCCTGCTGCTAGGTATACCCAAACACACATGATGCATAATGCATTCATCCCTGTTATTGGAGAATGCAAATCATGTACAATGAGTGCATAATCATGGATTCCAACATCTGCCATACTAAGGCAACAGGATACAAAACATTCCCTGATGTCCTAATGACACAGAAAAAGCCATAGTAGTTCTCATGGGAAAGCCAACTGTCATCCCACGGCATCATCATTAAACAATAAAGCAAACTCCTTGTAATGAAAATCCTCAGTCATACATGTACAAAGAAGATAGCTGGGTGACAACATTGTTACCTACATGCAATTCATAGTCATACTAACACAACTGAGTCTAAGGAGTTATGGCAAGATTTGAATAGACAACCTAAGCAGCAGCAGCCTTAGGTCAGCTGCTGCCCTAGGCAAAAGGGCTCCATGGTGCACCCCTCACACCACCCAGGTGCCCCCATCCTGGTCTACCTACACCAAATAAATACTGGAAAAGCGCTCCTGCTACAGCGGCGCCCTAGGTGGCTGGCTAGTTGGCCTATACCTAAGGCCGGCCATGAACCTAAGATCACAAGGCACAGAACACCATCTGAATTGTAAACACCACATGAGATGCTAGTTTACAACCATGGCAGTGTGCATTTCTATGGATGCATCATTATTCTTTAATATGTTGATGTTCATCTAAAATAAATTAACATTGTTCAAGTGCACAGTAACACTACACAGCTACATGCATTAGAAGCATTTTCTACACAGCAAGGCAGACAAACCCACATGCATTGTTGTCAGTCATAACTGGATTCAACCCTACTCCCTCTGCACTTATGCAGTCAAGAGAACAGTAGCAACAGTCAGCATCACAGGATTAGTCATATTACAACTATGATGTAGTTCATTTTTGACAGCATGATGCAACCACAGTGTTTCCAAAACTGGCTACTGCCTAGGTATAATACAAATTTATAGGGTAGCCCTCTGACAGTGAAAATACATCTCCTAAGTGGATGTATAAATAAGGGGTGTTGTCACAGACACAACTGTACATGACAGTACACAGAGTCACATTATTTATCCAAGATGGGATTTGATGACTCTACCTATCCAGTTACACAAGCTATAGAACACAGAATTAGCCACAAACACCTCAGGAGAAGTCTGACTTGTAAGGACATAGCGTGCACTTTTGATAGGAAGATCTCATCACTGTGTGGCAGGGAAGATGCTTGTGGTAAAAGTGGGATAAGGGGATGTTGGAATACTCACCCAGGTTAATTTTTTTCCCATAACTAATATATTGTTGATGCATTACATCTGTTCAGAAAGCTATATGTACCTGATATTGCAATGACACACACAAGTTCACCTCCTACCTATCTAGGTTAAAGAACCTAGATAACACTGTATTAGCTACAGGTGCAATGGATGAAGTCTGACTCTTAAAGGGAGAGGGTGCTCATTTGACATGATAACCATCAGTGTGTTACAAAGAGGATGTTTGTGTTAAAAGTGAGAGAAAGTGCAGAGGAAGCTGTGTTCAACATTATATTTATTCTCCTGAGTGGAAGTGGACACATTACATTTGATGTTGAGGCATTGCTAACCTGTCACTAGAACTAACCCCCCCCACCACACACACACACAAATTTACCACTGTGAGAATTGAACATCCTACCTATCAAGTCATAGAATCAAGACAACACAATATGAATTGCAAGCACCACAGGAGAGGTCTGACTTTAGCAATCTGAAAGAGTACATGTGTAATTAGTAAAATGTCACTGTTTGGAACAGCTGGTGCTGTGTATCATAGCTTTTGGGACAAATGCATGCATGTGGACAGACCAACATAACAGCACTGTAATTGTCCCATCTGCTAAGATGTATATCCTGTCATTCATGTGCATTGTGTTACTGTGAGGAAGATATACCTGTGTCACAGTATGGAGTGTCAATGACAATCAAAATTTAAAACAGTTGATTATCAAGCAAGCAGTTCATTCCAGAATGAGTGAATGCAGATAGTAAACATTTATAGTGTCATTGTCAGTTGTCTTGTCTCATGCCTGCACAATGTGCCTTGAGAATGCAAACAGGCACTTGCTAAATAAGACTGCACTTCAGAATAACAGTGACTATGTGTGAAAATTTTACTTGAATAAACATCATTCTGAAAGTCATATACCTTGATTTCAAAATTCATTAAAGACATGGAAGTTGTACAGCCTACAGAAATAATTATTTTATGTAAATATTATTTTACCCTGTGCTTGAAGAGCAGAGCTGGTAAGCTTATTTGCACTGCTGATGACAAAGTATTAGCACATGCATAATCATATCTTGAGGTTTTGGACTTTTCTGATTCATTTATGCACACATTTGTGTTGTTACTGTTTTCCCTATCATCATAATTATTAATGTACAATGTGTACAAGACAGTGTTCACAATAGGGAGCAAGCACATTTATACAGCAACAGCAGCAGGGTAATGTTTTGTTAGGAAAATGTGTAGCCAACACTTAAACCCACATGAGTCACACAAAAAAAAATGTAAAAAAAACCCAAAAAACTTTGGCTTATGTCTGGATTTGAACCTTGACAGTATTCCAGGAAAAATCTACTGATGTGGGTGTTATCTACCCACACTACATAGAGGCTCTTACTTCATAACCTTCAAATGTGACAAAAGATTATAGAAAAGGAGACTGTATATATTACTCTTCATTACCCTCATAACAACTGTATGCTGTACAATCAGATCTTCAACTTGTTAAACAGAAGATTACCCTGACTACACACAGCTAAGCACAGTAGCACTAAATGTGCCAGAGTGATGTGGTCCAAGGCAAAATCTCGACATTTAGCCATAAGCTGTGTACGTCCATTTATCCTCAGTTGCAGGAGGTGCTCAGTGCCAGGCATTGCACAAATGTAAAGGAGAAAGACTACTGATGCAGAAGGGAGAAGATACATAGACAGGGAGAGAGGGAGGCAGGGACAAGTAGCTTCTGACAGAAGTAGGATAATGGCAATATGTAGGTAACAGCTACATATAGTACCCATGAAAGTATGCAAACAAATGAACGTTAACGTATCACAACACAAATAAACTCTTACTTCACACATGTTAAATTACAAAATTGAAGGGGCGGTGAAGACTTACTGAAGCAGAAGGGGTAAACCGAAAGAGAGAGAAAGATATCAACAGTATTTTTGTGGTAAATGTAGTACCATCTTTATGGTGCATTGCTCTTTACTTATTTCATCACTATTAATCTGTCATGCTGTATACAATAAAGTACTTGCTACAGAGAACGAGTAGGGGTTGAAAAGTACAACCAACATTAAGATATAAGCAAGATAAATGGCCTTACTATGTCTACCTTCTGAGGATGGAATATATTTGCAAATGCTTTCTTGTTGCACTGTTCAAATGGTATGTTAATGAAATGTAAATGAAGAGAAATGCAGAATGCAAATTAAAGGTCATGCTGCTAAACGCTAGGAGTCTAAACATGAAACTGCACACATTGCAAGCATTCTTAACCCTGGAAGATGTTGACATTTGTGCATTCACAGCAAAATGGTTCAAAGATGTGGAGAGCACCCCAGCCTTACCTGATTAATCATCCTATCATACATTCAGACCCCAAATTGTGGGCTGCAAAGCCAAAGGAGGTGAAGTTTCAATATATATTAAAGACATGCACACCTCCAGGCTGGTCAAACAGTATGACACACAGGAGATACTCTAGGCAAAGTTAACCATTGACAAGTCCCCTATTCTAATCATAGCTAGCTACAGACCCCTAAATTTGACTCAAGATGCCCACTCCACCTATCTGGACCTCTTTGAATCTATCCATTCCAGAACACAAATGCCCAGAGATTCCTCAATTTTATCAAAGCAAATGCCTTGGAACAGCTACGTGATACCCTCACAAGAGGTGATATCATCTTGGACTTGGTATTAGTCAACATGAGTAACCACTACAGCACCACCACAGTATCATCCTCCCGAGTAAGATCCAACCATAGAGTGATCACTTTCAAAGTCACCATCTCCCCTGACCCCCCCCCCCTCTAGCTAGGGTCAAACAAAAAAAACTCTCCAAAGCTGATTACAACCTCCTGAGGGATTGTATAAACAGCTTCACAGCCCCTCCCCCTCTGCAGGAACTGACACCAATGTCCAACTCTACATCAAAGTACTATACAAACATTTATACAGATGCATGGAATCAGGAATACCTGACAGGACAAAATCATCCTCTGCAAGGAAGAGTAAACCTGCCAGGTGAACATCTGCAATAAATAAACTATATAACAAAAGGAAAAAAAATGCTGTCCCAGACTAAGAAGGAGTAGGTGCCTAGTTGGAAGCCATCTCTCCTTATCCTGAACAAGTAAATAACAGTACTAGTGAAATCCTTTAAAGCCAACATCAAGTCCAAATTGGCCAAGTCTACTAGAGACATTCATAAGGCCTTCTTTACATATGTCTGCAATCTCAAAGGAAGCACCCAGATCTGTTTAGAACAGGTGGTCATGGACACCACATACACAAATGTAGATATAGCCAACCTACTGGCTGATAGATTCAGTGAAAACTTCACCCCTCTGTCCCCCCATCAGTAAATCAGAACATCTCCAGTACCTGCTCCCCACCCCTTATCTCCAGGGAAAAGGTCATTACTTCCCTCTCAAAGGCAAATAATACAGCCTCCATGGGACCTGATAACATCCCAGGCTGCATCCTACATGAACTCAGGCATAAACTTGTAGCACCATTAGACACCCTATTTAACCAAAGCCTGAGTACCAGCTTTGTCCCAGCCTACTGGAGGGACAGCCACTGTCATCCCTTTAAACAAAGGTGGAGTGTCCACCGATCTGGGAAATCATAGACCCATCAGCCTAACTAGGCTGATTTGCACGGCCATGGAATAAATGATCATGGATCTCATTAACAAGGACACTGGCAACATCTAAACACTCAACCTCACACAGTTTGGCTTGGTCAAGGGGAAGTCATGTCCCGTTTAAACTGGTCAAATTCTTTAAGACTGTCACCAGAGCCATGGATGAGGGGAAGACAGTGCATACCACCTAGCTTGACCTGGCCAAAGCCTTCAGCACTATTCCCCTCTCAGGCATAACAGATAAACTATCTCAACTAGGCATCAATCCATGTGTTACCAGATGGGTAACAAACTGGCTCACTGATAGAACCCACCTGGGAAACCACTTCAAGCAGTAGAACTGTAATGAGTGGCATACCCCAGGGACCGGTCCTGGGGCCTCTGTTATTTGGGATATACTTCTCTGAGGTGCAGGCCAAAACCAGTGGGCTTTAGCTGACTATGTTTGCAGATGACTGCAAGCTGGGTATGGTCATCAATTCCCCAAGTGATATGGACATCCTCCAAGAGGGTCTCACCCAAACAAATGACTGCTTACAGAAACATGACCCCGAGCTGAATGCCAAAAAATGCATCATCACCCCCCTTGAGGAGAGTGACATCCCCACATATTATCATATTAATATCATGGACACCACATACACAAATGTAGATATAGCCAACCTACTGGCTGACAGATTCAGTGAAACCTTCACCCCTCCCCACAAGGGCGGGAGACTTAAACCTTGACACAGTTATAAATAGAACGTGCTGGAGGGACAGATTCATCACCCAGAGACTCCCTATGCTGTGGAACAAAATCCCGGTACATGTGAGGCAGAGCACCTCGCTGGCCTTGTTCAAGAGGAATCTTGACCAATGGATGGGAGATCGCAGATATACCCCAGGGATTACTTCAGTGTCACTGCTTGACAGAGGCACAGAAAAATGATAGGCATAGTTTTTATTCAAACTAAAGGGGTGGCGAAAGCCACATAACTATGGGCTAGGCTTATAAATGCCCTTGGGCAGATAGCCTAGTATGAACCTATGAACTTAATATCAACGTCTTAAGCACACAATCAGTCATGTGGAATTTGGGCACCCAATTTGATAGCAACCTGACTTTTGACTACCATGTTGCTTCCATTGTATGGAAAGCTTTCTCCTTAGTCCACCTCATAAGTAAGGATATCTCATCCAGGGACATGGAGGTCATACAATCCCTGTATTCTTCCCTAATGAGGCCAATTATTGAGTACAATGCCCCCTTTGGCATGGACCTCGCAAAACACATGCAGCAGCTGGAGAGACCACAGAGGTTCCTCATCAGGAGAATCCAGGGTCTCAAACATCTACCCTACACATATAGGCTAAAAGCCCTGTCCCTCTACTCAGTTTCATACAGCCTCCTCAGAGGTGACCACTGTCTGGCATACAAAGCAATCTCAGATCCTGCCTTGATGGGACTGCTGCATATCAGCAATTTAAGCTCCACTCAAGTAACCCACATGCGTGACCTCAACCTGGTCTGTGACATCAATAGAACTTGTTCGCGGGACAGATTTGTGTCCCAGAGACACACACATCTGTGGAATAGAATCCCTCTCCACTTCAAGCAGAGTACCTCATTATCCCTTTTTATGCGCAACCTGGATTTCTGGATGGGGAAATAGAAAATACACCCCTGGGATTGATTCTGCCTGTGTCCCTGCTGGGCAGGGGCTTTAGGTGTTGACTTGTCTAAACATGGGCTAAATTCTTGGCTAGGCTTATAAGGGTTTCAGGGCCAATAGCCGAGTAACTTCCTATGATCCTATGATTCTGTAATCCTATGTTTGCAGGTAACTATATGATAGGAATATAAAATCTCATGAAATAATTTGACATACAACAGTAATTGAATCCATGACACTATGCAAAAACGTTAGTCTACAGAGAGAGAAACCATCTCAACACACCACATAAGAACTTTTAGGCCATTACATCCAGCAGCCTAACAGCTGTTTCAGTAACTGTTTCACAGTCCTGCCTTTAGTCTGCCTTTACTCTGTATTCCACAGCACAGAGACTTTAGCACAGTTGTATGAAAGTAACCAGACTACTGCAGCTGAAACTAAAATCTTTAGTTTTTGCCATAGGAAGTTAAACACACAGCATTATGCCGATATCTACAGAACCACTGAGGAGTAAAAGGGAAAGCTTTTGGATGGGCCATTTCTGGCCATGTGTGTTATGCATGATTCTATTTTTTGACCAGATTAAATATAAGAAAGATGGGTCGATAGGACAGTGGTGAAAATGAGTATGGCAAGCAGAGGGTAGGACACAGGGGAAGGAAAGAAATACAGGAATTTGCAAGAGGGTGGTGGGAGAGCACCATAGCTCTGGACTTCTTCACAACATAAATGTAGTATTGTACCCAGAATTTCATGACTTTGGAGAGTCACCACATAAGTGATGGGTGACAACAACAGAATAATGCTGTATACTCACCTGGACAAAATCAAGGGTATCAATATGGCACACAGGTGAGATGGAGAGCTGTGTATGGAACATACTTTTTGTGTGTGTGTGTGTGTGTGTGTGTGTGTGTGTGTGTGTGTGTGTGTGTGTGTGTGTGTGTGTGTGTGTGTGTGTGTGTGTGTGTGTGTGTGTGTGTGTGTGTGTGTGTGTGTGTGTGTGTGTGTGTGTGTGTGTTGGGGGACATTATTCCCCTTTTTTTGACAGAAAAGTATTTTGAGTTAGGTACTTAGGAATAACAGGAAGGTGGGGTAGGTTATGTAGCAGAGACAGACTTAAAGGACATATGGTGATGGACACAAAAGGTTGGGGGACACCAAGACTGGAGCAGGCACAGGACCTCTGAAGTGCATCCATATCTGCCTTGAGAACAAATCTAGTCCTCACCATCAAATTTGTCATCACTCTCTCCTGTGTCAGTTGCCTGGGTCAGTGCCAGACTTGACATCATTTTGGAGATATGGTGCAGGACAATTTCAACCCTGCTAATTCATTCACCAAGACCCCTCTCCATAATGCTCTCCACCAGTCCTGTCAACTCCCGATGGATGACAAAATCATAGCGTCCACTACCACTGCTCCTGCAGAGTACCACCACAACAGCAGCTAGAACAGCGGTACTTTATAAAGGTGGATCAGGTAGGGCAGGGGTTGTGGAGGCAATGCTGACAGGTTGCAACCCAGTTGTGTTAGGTGTCCTTGCTGTCTACAGTGGTATGACGGTGGCCAGTAAATCTCCTTGTACTGATGGTCATTTTGTTATCAGCAGGACTGTATTAACAAATAAAAACAAACAAACAAAAAAAAAAAAAAATATATATATATATATATATATATATATATATATATATATATATTCACATACATATTATAAAAAAAAAGAAAAAGATAGGGTGGGGAAGACAAAACAGAGAATTACATCAATGCCATGTCACATTAGTTTATTATTTCAACAAGTAAACCAATATGAGAAAACTTAAGTATAGATAGGTCACATCCAGATATGATGGGAATTAATGTCATAAAATTCAATCAATCACAATGGTATACTATGACTAAAGAATTATGTATTTCATTGTGCCATATCAGATATCTGCTTTCAAAGGTAATACTTGATTTTAATGTCATGCAGTCTTGCACCTCTTCATATCGCTGTAATGGTGGGATACCAGTTGTACTGGAGACAGCCTTGGCCAAGCTATTCCAAGCCTCAGCTCTTCATGAGAGGTGTGCCATTAAAAATTGGATTCTTCAACACCCTACCTTTGTGCTCTCTAAATAGATTACTATCCCCTCCCCATCCCCTACCATCACCAACCATCTCTGCAGCAGTTAGGCTAAAAATATGGATCTAAATTGGTACCCAATTCAGATTTCACATGTAGTAGCTTGTTTGCAAAGACACACAGCCTTTTCAACTGCACGTAATGGACTGCTATACACATTGGCACTGATTACCTCCAAAAGCAATCAAGGTGTGAAATGCGGTAGTGAGATTTGGCCATGTGTGGGGCTCAAACTACTGATACATGTTCTAATAATAAACAATGACATGTTTTATAATGTGGTTGATTGGAGGAAAACATGGTATGACTAGTGACATATGGGCTGTTGTGAGCTGCACACTTGTAATAAGACTGAGTAGTACCACATGGGAAATGAACTCAAGAGGAAACAAAAAAGGATACAAATTAAACTATGTTTATTAACTGTCAGTGTCACAAGAGAATTGAATTTTTAACATGGTAGTTAATAGGTGTACTAATTTAAACCTGAATGGAGAAATACTTAGGAAATATCTGTCTGTGACTTTACCTAGTTATCAGACTGCATTTCTATGTAAAAGGCAGTGTTTTGGTTTATGAACACATTTTAGATGGATACAGTTGCATAACTTGAGTAATACAAGAGAAAAGAAAAAACTTGACAAGACATACTGTCATAAACACATATGACATACGATAAGTCATAAGAATTACAACAAAAATATGGTTCACATCATACCTGTGTATGTGCATCCTAATGTAAATATCACTGCCATGTCTAACATAATTTACACACATTATACTGGGTTTCTGTATCAAGCAGTAATAAAATTCTTGCTATAAACAAAGTCATGATACTCGTGTACATTTACTAAGACATTCCTAATCAAAATGTTATTGCAAATGATATTCTTACCTCCTCTGAAAAATATCAACTGAATTCAAACCCTGCATCACCAGTTTTCCTTTAACATCACTGCACTTATACTTTGTGCCACAGGAAAGGTTATCTGATGCATGGCATTTATTTATGGAGCACCATCCAAACTGTTAATGGCCATGCAATGGCAGTCTTGTTTATGCTTTAGAAGCCACCACAATTTAAAAAAATCATTTTTTTCCTAGGGAGTGAAACATGTTTGGGTGCTGCAAAAGCTTTTAAGAATGACAGAGAAAAAAAGTTGACAGGAAATTGAATTAATTTGATAGTATATCTGCAATGACCTGATCAAGAAGTGCATTACAATGACACATTCATTCTTCTCACATCTCCCTGCAACATTGCAAATGTAATTTCTGGCATACATTATCAGCATTGTAGTTAATGACAAATACTCTGAAAGTGGATAGACAGCTTACATGGTATTAACAATATTGAAAACAGTTAAGCTTTAAACAACAACACATTTATTTTACAAAAGGTGTGTAAATATGTAATCAAGACCCACTCTGTAAAATTATCAGCTAACTGAATTTAAACACTGCATCATTTGTCCTATTTCTCTAAACTCAATTTACATACACTTTGTGCCACTGAGAAAGTTACCCAAGAGGTGCATTTTCTTCACTGAGTATTATCCAGAGTGCTGATGGATGCACAATGAGGGCAGGTTTGTTTGGATACAGAAGGCAGCCCAAATTAGATTTTTCATTTTTCATTATGGAGTGAAATGCGTCTTCCAACAGGAGTACAAATGCAGAAGGCAAATTAACACCTTTAATAGATATATGTAGAAGTGAACAAAGCTGTTATAGCATTAGTGTAACACACACTTATTTTGCACATCTGCTTGCAACATCACAAGTAGCCTTTATGTTATAAATAACCAGGATTTCATGTAATGACAATTGCTCAAAGGGGACACACAATGACAGGAGGTCATTCTTATCACAGTACATATAATTACTCATGACATCAAAGTTAGTTTACTATATATTGTATAAGTGCCATGATGACAAATTAAAAGATATGGCTAATTTCTCAAGCATATATGACACATATGTCCACAATCCTCAAGCTACTGCATTTGTGTCAGTACAATGTAAAAAAGTCATGTTGCAGCTACCATAAAACATATTATTCATAAAAAGAAGAGGTGAGTTTAAAACAACATCACCTATGTAACATACATTCACATGGGCTACAGGTAAGATTTTTATTATATATATCACAGACTTTAGCCTGTTCATTTCATATATTGTACAACATTGGGGGTCAATATTTATACTTAATCCAATCTAAAAAAAATTATAAACTGGATTTGAGCCCTGTAGCACCTATCTTATATTTCTACACTCAGCTCATGACCACATTGTGCCAAAAAATAGTTACCTAACAGGCAGAATTTATTCACGTAGTACTATCTAGACTGCAGGTCTATATTAGATCAATGAAAATTCAGTTTGGCGAATGGCATTTTTGATGCACTTACATCAAACATGTTATTCTTCTAACTGTTCATACTGAGATCGCAGTACAGTAAGGATTGGAAAGTTTGCCCTTTCCTCACTGTACTGTGATCCCACAGTTGGTATATATAATAAGAGCAGAATTTGATGAACAGCATTTTCGAATTAAATGCTGTTCATTGAAATGAGTTTTCACTGATAAAATATAGACCCCTAGAGTGCTAATGATTATGCACCAGTGTCAGGCTTGTTTATGCTACAAAGGGCAGCATAATTACATTTTTCACTTTTCTCCTTAAGAAGGAATGGAAGTTTACTGCTAGGGACCACTGTCACTGCAAACCATGTAATGCCAAATGGCATGCAAACAACGAAGAGAAAAGAAAAAAAAATAGTTAAATAGAGGAAATATTATAAAACAAGTACTTAAAATGTACAGTTTTGGTATTTCCTCAATTTTGTTGTCTTTTAACATAAACATATGCTCCTTAAATCAGTTAGCTCACAAAAACACAATCCCCTCTGGATTACAACCTCAGGACACCAAGCCAAACACCCAAGGTACATATCAGATTCTTATCACTATGTACCACACACACATACTTATACTGGCAAGGAAAAAATGAGGTTACATATGGATAGTTAAGATAGAACATAACATCAATTGATGTTAGATGTGCAACAGAAGTATGTTCTGAACTTTGTCCTGTGTAATTTCCAGTTAGATGTGTGGATGGCTCACACAATATAAACTACCAAATTGAAACACTGCAGCTCTTTTCTTCTCTTTATTTTATGAATATTATTTCCTTATTTATGCTTCTCTAACATGACTGCTATATGATTTGCCTTGCACATGATACATGTTTCGATGGGTAATGTACTTTTTTAGAATAGTAAACACAATGTACTCAGTTACAGAAACTGTAATCATAAACAATTTATATAAATGTTTGGAATGTTGCTCTTCTAAGTCAGTCAATGTGCTCACAAACTTTTTTGTATGTCCCTTCTCCATGATGCAACCTCGGAATTGTACCTCAAAGAAAATAAACTGCAAAAAGTTTATTTTTATTGTAGTCAGACTAATCACTCACACTTGGAAGCACTTAGCAGGTAATACTTCTCAATGCTCATGCTTGCAGAGGTATGATGTGTGCATGCAATTGTGTAGATCCTTACACCATGTTTTCATTCCCTACACTTAATGCAGATTTTGGAATGAATGAATGCTAATGAGTTCACAACTCATTTGCATACTCACAGTGCTGAAAGGGCTGAATCTGCACTATATGAAGGTAACCATGTAGGTAAGAAACTTTTACTGTAGTACACAAGAGTGTTTGTATCCTAAGAGCTTGATATTTCTACTTGCTTTGAAAGTGTGTAGCTACTTTTACAACTGGCGTCTTGTAAAATTAAGTTGCCATTATGTACAAACTAGTATTTTAACCTTAGTTATGAATGGATTTCACAATACAAGCATTGCTTTACAGTCTGCATTTTGTCAGTAGCTGTTAATACTGCAGTGTACTATAGAGTTATAGAAATGTTTATCCTGCTATGATTTATTATCAAGTTCTTTCTTTCTTTTCCAGGTGAGGAAGGGAATCTGTATTAAGTTGTGTGTGTGTACTCATATAGAACCTTCCTTTTTCATATGTATTTTGTGCATAATGGATGGATACATTCATATTTTTGGGGGGGTTAACAATCAATTTTCTTTTACTTATTTATTTTTTCTTTTCTGTTAAATTTCCACTCATATAGGGCTATGTCACCCAAGACATTTACACTGCATAAACTGTCGTAAACTGACTCTGAGAATAATGTGATCATCCAGACACTATGTTACTATGGGTCATTCCTCGTAAAGATAGGCAGGGGTAATAATTCCTCATGTGACAGTGTGTGGGATCAGGTGGTTAATGATGTGAATGCATTCAGAGGTCATGAGCATACATATTCTAAAATAAGACAGAGGGCTAGTGATATTATCATGGAGGCTAGATGTGCAGGGTGGTGGTCCTACTACTGAGCCACCATAGACTGAAAATGAGTTGCTCCTGTCCACTGTCAAAAATCCAGACAGCTCAGAACAGGGTTCACACAGAATCCTTGGTGTTCATAGGTTCATAGATTAGTACTAAGCTAACTGCCCTTGCAAGCCATTTTAAGGCTAGCCAATTATCCCTTGTGAGACTCAAACCCTGCACCTTGTGTTTGTAAGGCAAACACCTTAACCATTAGGCCACCCTCCTGATTGATGTAGAAGAGAACCCAAGTGTGTTTACTGCAGAAATGCCAGGTATGTTATATAATTAAAAACTTGTCATTGTGTTTGTATGTGAATATATATATATATATATATATATATATATATATATATATATATATATATATATATATATATATATATATATATATATATATATATATATATATATAGGGGATGTAAAAAGTTTGCATACCCCTGTTAAAATGCCAGGTTTTTGTGATATAAAAGTGAGACCACAATAAATCATTTCAAATCTGTTCGCACCTTTAATGTGATCTATAACCTGTACAATTCAATTGAAAAACAAACAAATCTCTTAGAGAAAAATATATTAAAAAAAAAAATGTACAATACGCTGGTTGCGTATGTGTGCACACTCTTAAACTAATACTTTGTTGTGTGTGCACACCCTTAAACTAATACTTTGTTGAAGCAGTTTTTGATTTAATTACATCATTCAGTCTTCTTACTTTCAATTAAGTACATAAGTAGTTGTTTTTGCTCTTATATTTCACTTGTAATTTTTATTTGCATTTTACTGTCTGAATTGTCTGTACTGTTTTTTGCCACATTTTACTTTATACTGTACTAGTTCAGCTGTAGCATAGCCCAGTTTCAGGTTTGCTGTTTCTGGGTCTGTTTTGCAACTTCTGAGCATCAAATTCAAGCCATCCTTGTTGGTAAAGGCCCTTCTACACCTTTGTGGGAGAAGAGAGCAGTCTGGATCCCAACTAATTGGGGGTGACTGTAGCTCAGAGAGAGTGCACTTATTGGCTAGTTTAAGTTAAAAGGGTTATTTCTTGTTTTATTTAAGCCCAGTGTTTGCAGTTGTTTGCATGTAGCGCATCTACATGTCCTGTCTCATAGTGGAGGTTACCATTGGTGGTTATAGACACAAATGTTTTGCTTGTTAAATTTTCCCTTAGCACTTTGCTTGCAGTCCTCCAGAAGTTTTTCACAGCCCTGCTCGACTGTCAAGTGGAACACTAAGCCTAGCCTCAGAGGTACCAACACACCTCTCAGCCACTAGCAATTCCTAAGTGTAACCTCTTTTCCTGACCATATAAATTTACCTAACACTATGGACAGACAATTTCCTGCAGTTTCTCCATCCAGCTTGATCGACATGGGCATCCTGAGGTAGTTCAGTCACTGCCTCATGTTCACAAACAACCCATTACTCCTAGTCCACACAAATTCAACATGTGAGAGAGTCAACTATATTAAGAACCTTGAATTCATGCTGTCTCACATACCAGTCAGTACATATGACAATGAGCAGGTTGTCAGCTTGCACACCTCATCACCTACTCCACCCAAACACATATCACACATACCTGCATATGTGGCGGTCCTCAGCAGAAACATGCCTAAACATCAAAGACCTCCCAAACACAAACAAAAACACAAGCACTCTACACATAATACTTCCTCTATATAACATAATAGCTTATGCACCAGTGTCTCACCTATCAAGCCCTTAAGGCAAAACACAAAACCAAACATATTAGTCAAAGGTGATTCCATCATGAGACACACAGATATCCCTGTCAGCAGGCTGGATAAGGAAAAGGTCAAGGACAGCTGTCTGTCAGGTGCTAGGATCCACCATATCACGCACACACTCAAGTCTCTTAACAATAGGTACTGTTTTGACTCCGTCATAGACCATGTTGGTGTGAATGACTTGAGATCTACCTCTCTGGATTATATGAAAAAAAACATGACTGAGCTCTCAGATTATGTGTCTCAGGCAAGTATGTCCCTAGCCTTAAGTAGCATTTTACCTTCACCTTGAATGATGCCTCATTATAAACAGAAAATGACTGACTTCAATAATTGGCTTAGTTTCTGGTGTCATTCTAAGGGGATCCAGTATCTGTCAGCCTGGAATGACATGATCAACAGACACTGATGCCTCGCAAGAGATGGTTTTCATCTGTCACCCCTGGGATTTCAGCTACTGGCTAAGGATCTTGCAACTCCCATAGTGTCTTTTTAGGTAGTGTCTCAAGGACAAAATTTCTGAGTCTTAACCTAAAACTGCAATCATTGGAAACAGTCCTAACCTAGGAAGATGCAGACATTTGTATAGTCACAGAGACCTGGTTCAAGGCTGTGGAGAGCACCCCAGCCATACTGGGCTACACCTTCTTCCACATGTTCAGACCACAAAGTGAAGCCATGAAAACTAAAGGAGGCAGTGTATTAATATTCATTAAAGATAAATACACTTCCAGATTGGTTAAACAGTATGACTCCCTGGAGATACTTCAGGTGCAATTAACTGCTGTTAGGACACTTATTCAAGTCAATGCCTGCTACATGATTCCCTTGATGAATCAGAACACCCACTCTGCCTATTTGGATATATTGATTTTTTCAAGATACATCCAAACACCGTGGTTTTGGGTGACTTTAACTACCCATTCATTGACTGGGTAAATTACTTGTGCTGAGACTCATTTGTCCAAAGGTTCCTTGACTTCATTAACTCCAATGTCCTGGACCAGTTGGACCCACAAGGGGTGCCAACATCCTGGATTTGTTGCTTACCAATATGGGGGACCACTGTAGCACCCACACTGTGATGTCTTTACTGGTGAGATCTGACCACAAATCACTCTTCTTCGAAGTAACTATCACACCTGGTGGACTTCTTTCAGACAATCACCAAGGCCCTGGAGGAGGGGAAATCTGTGCATACAGCCTACACAGACCTAGTCAAGGCTTTTGACACTATCTCCTACTCAGGCATCATTGACAAACTCACCCAGCTACATATCATCCCTTATATCATTAGAAGGGTCACTAACTGGTTCACTGATAGAACACATAGTCAAAATAGGGAAATACACCTTCAACAGCAGACCTGTAACCAGTGATGTCCCACAGTGATCAGTCCTGGGACCCCTGCTGTTTGGAATCTATTTCCTTGAAGTACAAGCAGAAACCAAAGATCTGTGACTGATAAAGTTAGCTGATGACTGCAACCTGGAAGTGGTCATAAAATCTCCAAATGATGTCAACACCCTACAAGAGGGTGTTACACAAACAAATGACTGGTACCAAAGTCATGGCCTTAAACTCAATGCAAAAAAATGTATTATCATCCTTTTCAGTAAGAGTGATGTTCCTGCTAACTACCTCATCAAAAGCAACAAAGTACACACTCAGTGGTGAGAGACCTGGACACACAGGTCAACAGCAATCTTACCTTTGATCACCATGTCTCCAGAGTGTTAATGAGGGCTTTCTATATTGCTCATCCCATAAGTAAGGGCATTGCCTTGAGAAAAAAAGAAGTTATAACCTCCCTGTACTCTTCCCTCATTGGGTCAATAACAGAGCACAATGTCCCTTTTGGTATGTACCTTTCCAAGTACCTGCAGCAACTGGAGAAACCACATAAGTTCCTCACAAGGAAAATTCAAGGTCTTTAGCATCTGTCCTATGTGGATCATACTGAAATCACTGTCACTTTATTCCGTTTCATACAGACTGCTCAGAGGCAGTTTCTGCCCATGCATATAAAGCAATCTCTGACCCTGCTTTATTGGAAATGCTGTATATCCACAAGTCAAATGGTACACGGGTTGCTCACTCTAAAGACCTTAACCTGATATGTGACATTAATAGAACCTGCCGGAGGGACAGATTTGTCTCCCAGAGGTTACCACACCTTTGGAACAGACTATCACTTCATGTCAAACAGAGCACTTCATTCAACCTCTTCAAACACAGTCTGGACAATTGGATGGGGTTCCACCCTATGTCCCTCTTGAACATAGGCATTAGGTGCTGATCGTGGAAATAAGTGTAGAACTTGGCTAGGTGTGTAAGGGTCCTGAGGCCAATAGCTTAGTAACTTCCTATGATCCTATGATCATTGTTTTATTCTATTTCTCTCTTTGTTGTGTTGCTTACTTGTTATCACAGATTATCCTGCCAGTGGTACTGTGGAACTCCTACTGCCTGATGTCACAGGATATTATTCAGCCTCTTATGATGATGGCGGCCACAGTTTGGGGGTGCCAGTTGTTAGTCTATCACTGAGGTTGTGCCTTCAACATCTCTTCTCCCTATTTTGGACACAGTTAATATGCCTACACATACTCATGATAGACAGACTTCAGACATAAGACAGCTTGCGGGTGACACAGCCAATCAGGTTAGTGTGGTCACCCCAGTTACAGAACTAGTTGATTCTCCCCATAATTAATATGTGTGTTGAGGTGCCACTCAGGCAAGTTGTTATAGGAGCTCTGAGGAAGTCTGTTGTCCACCCTCCTCCTGATGTTGGTGTGTCAGTAGGTGCCACACAACTTATTTATAGGGCTGTTATGGAGGCACAGGCAAATTTCACCAAGGCCTCAGACGAGATAGTGAAAGTACTAAACATTGTGCATTCTGATGTGTGGGACTGTCTTAACCATGTGAGTGACTCCTTGGATAGGATGAATGACACACTGAATCAGGCAGTGTCTGTAATGGAATGTCTTCAGGGGAGGCTCAATATCCTCTTGGCCATAGAGCTGCTACATTGTCCTGTCTTAGTCAACACGGCCATGCAAGCTCTTGCTACCTTAGTGGCACTACTTTCACTGCTCCATCAGTGATTGTGGTTTCCACTCCATGATCTGGTAGGCCTCTTGATCCTGGACATATTCAAGATGATAGCTTTTCCAGCAGATATCAATCATGCTCAGGTAGCACCCCAAATTCTAGCCAAGGCCATGGAAACAGCAGTTTAACTCCTGGCAGAGGTAGTTCTCTTGGTTGAAGGTAATGGCTTGGAACTGACTACTCTATCATGCACAGCTCACACCTGTCTGAGATGCCAGGACCTAGTGTTAGCATAGTGCCTAATTGTGCTCCTGCAGACACACATGCACATTCTACAAATACTTGTCCATACCATCTCACATACACACTACTTATCTAAGCAGCACAGTTGACTGCTATACATATCTTGCTACTGGCCCTGTAAATTGGACATTTAAGGAATAAATTGTTGTTTTACTTGTACACAGTCACTTCTTTGCTATAAAACTTGTCCTCCTGCCTTCCCCGATGGTGGAAACAATCCGACTAATCTTAGCATTAATTCCATAACATAATTCACAGTTATGTGCAAATAATCTGTCACTAATTAGTTTCATTTAATTGTGGGTTACTCATCTCAAGAGCCTTACTCTTACTTAATTATTGATTAAAATGTTTAATATCTCTACTCCAGTATTATTGAACAATCTGACCTAATCTTCATAAAGTGTATCACAAGGAACTGCCCCATCTAGAAATTTAAAAATGCGCAGCCCCAACGACACTTTTTCTAGTTTAACACACTCATGCAGATAATGTACTTCCTAGTGCAATGACTTCAGTTTAAATACCTGTTTCTGTAACCCATAAATATTGGCTTTTCAAAAATCAAACTCAGGAGAATAATCATTATTGTCTAATACTTCATAAAGCGGTGATTGGTATTCTGTATTAGAAAAAGGGTTACTTACATCAGTAATGAGTTCAGAAATGTTTGTACTAGTGCTTGCCACTGCTCTGGCATGCTCCAGATCATATCTACCTTCAGTTCTGCTCACATTAATGGTATTTTGGAATGGGTTTAACCATTTTTGACTTTTCTATTTGTTGGAGTGTTCACTTTGTGTTGATTGTCATTTCTTTCTTTATGCAAATTCAAGCAAACTAGTAAATCACAGAAAAACCAAGGCGAATTGGAGCAACGTAAAAATATAAAATAGTTTAATATGTGTAAGCACTTTCGGAAACAGACAATGCTTTTCCTTCATCAGACATACATAAAGCATGTTTGAATACTTTTATACCAATAAACTATGTGTCAATCAATCAATTAATACACAACGTATTCCACTTTAAAGTAGTAGGATAGATTAAATAAAAACATTCCAAATGTTGAACATACTATTAATAGTACAGTTAAAAACACTATTACTACTAAGTTAAAGGCAACTTGCAACAAACACTATACCTAAAAGTTCTTAAAAAATAAATAAATTTATCAGAAAAGCACAAATATGTATTTCATTACAAAAACAATAGCGTAATACAACCACTACTACCAACAACATTCAGGTAGTATCGTCAAACCAAATGCTTATCTTTTTAAAGCTAAAAGCTTGAGAAAACATTTGATTGAAACTGTTTAATTAAGACCTGGGGGTGAGTAGGCTGCAGTGGTAATTTGCCATCGCAATTCCTCAATTTTGAGTTTAATTTGCCATGGACCTCCACTCTTGTCAGCCGTTGCTTAAGCAATGAATATACGAACATCAGTATGCTATTGGTAGAGGTGACATGACTAACGCTCTAGCTAGGCACACTAATGAATTTCCTAACCATACTTTCAAGTTCACCATATTAAAACAAATGGGGGGTGACAAGAGAGGAGTTCTTTCTAACTCTGGGGGGATTTTCACATTTACAACTATTCTGACTTAATTTTTCCTCAGAAAATTGTTGACTTTTTTGCATTAGGTCTAACATTTGTTCCAGACTCAGGAATGAACTTGGTTAATACGATTGTTGATCTTAGATTATTTGTTCGTAAGATCAACCTTAATGCTACTATGGGAGCCAGTTCTTCCTTTTCCAACTCACTAAGAGTTTCTAGTGTGTTTAACCCACCCTTTCACCCTAATATTCTTGCCTTCGAAAAAATGTGTGAAATTGATTTTAGATCCTTTGTTAACACGGGATTAAGAACTAGGAAAGGTCACCTTAATATTAGTGAAAAGGAACGCGATTTTATTAAACTTTCGAAGGACTGTAGGGTTAGGGTGATGAAGCCAGACAAGGGGGGTGGTCTGGTTTGTATGGAACATAATACATACATCTCTAGAATGATGGATCATCTGGACAACACAACCTATCAATTAGTATGTTTAAATGAAGTCAATACGGCTTACAGAAAAATCAGGTACGCAGTTGACAAACTGTTTATTGAAAAAGCCATTGATTTAGACCTTTACAATTTTTTAACAATGCCAGCTCCTAAGATGGCATCACTGTTTGGCATACCTAAGATCCATAAGAGGACTGTCGACCCACCTTTTAGACCTATTGTTGACGGACGTGGATCTATTACGTATGGATGTGCCAAATATGTTGATAGCATCCTTAGACTGCTAGTTGAACAAGAGCATCAAATATGTAGAGACTCGTGGAGTTTTCTGAAGGAGCTTAGTAGCATTCCTTTTCACCATGATTACCAATTGTTGACAGCAGATGTAAAAGACTTGTACACGGGGATCCCCCAAACTTTGGGGTTAGAGTGGATTAGGGACTTTTTGCAATTAAGAAAAGTCAATAATAATAATACTATTTACATTGTGGAAACACTCCTTGAGTTAGTACTTGTTAACAACTTTATGTGGTTTGAAGGCAAAATCTTCCTTCAAAAGTCTGGGGTTGCCATGGGGTCCCCATGTGGTGGCAGTTTTGCCAACTGCATCATGGCACATTGGGAAAGAAATTTACTTTTTAAGAACCCTATTTTTATGAACAATGTCGCTTGGTACACTCACTACCAAGACGACATGTTCATCTTATGGAAAGGCCCCATTGAAGTAGTGCAGAAATTTACTGATGTAATAACTTCCTTAACTAATTTTTTGGAGTTTACTTTTAACTTACAAAGTGACACTATCAATTTCCTTGACATTCTTATTCATAAAGATTGTGATAAGGGCAGGTTTAAAAGCACAATTTACAGAAAGCCCACTTACTCTAATTCTTTCCTCCATTTTTCTAGCTGCCACCCTTACCACCAGAAAAGAGCAGTGGTTAAGGGTCAGATGGTGAGGGCAGCTAGAATGATTTCAGACGAGTCTGACTTTCTGGAGGAATGTGGCTTATTGGAGAAAATGTTTCTCAGTAGAGGTTACCCTTTAAGTCTAGTTTCCACTATTTCCACAAAAGTCATTACTAAAAGGTGTTGTGGACATTTTAGACCCTTACTATCTATGGGCTTTTTGGCTGTACATGAACACCCCAAGGACAAGGCCCAGGATTCATTGACTAGCGACATTCATTGTTACACAACTAGTTTCTTATGTACTTACAATTTAGACTATTTATTCATTAGAGAGACCATTAACAAGAACTGGACACTTGTCATTGAGGATATCACTTTGAATAAGTTGTTTGGTAACAAACCAAAAATTACTTACAGAAGAGAGTGCAACCTGAAAACACTTTTAGAATATTCCACCAAACCTCAAATTAATAAGAACAAGGGCATGTTTAAATGCGGAGCTTGTAACCAATGTAGACATATTGATACGGCTTACCAATTTAAAATTAGGGACACTTTTTATAAAGTTCAGGGTAAATATTCATGTGACACCAAAGGGGTGGTTTATTCCGCTTGTTGTCAAGATTGCAAAGCTTTTTATATTGGAAAAAATGAAAGAAAGCTTAAGCAATGAATATACGAACATCAGTATGCTATTGGTAGAGGTGACATGACTAACGCTCTAGCTAGGCACATTAATGAATTTCCTAACCATACTTTCTAGTTCACCATATTAAAACAAATGGGGGGGTGACGAGAGAGGAAGTCCATGGCAAATTAAACTTGAAATTGAGTAATTGCGATGGCAAATTAACACTGCAGCCTACTCGCCCCCATGTCTTAATGAAACAGTTTCAGTCAAATGTTTTCTCATGCTTTTAGCTTTAAAAAGATAAGCATTTGGTTTGACTATATTACCTGAATGTTGTAGGTAGTAGTGGTTGTATTACACTATTGTTTTTGTAATGAAATACATATTTGTGCTTTTCTGATAAATTTATTTATTTTTTAAGAACTTTTAGGTATAGTGTTTGTTGCAAGTTGCCTTTAACTTAGTAGTAATAGTGTTTTTAACTGTACTATTAATAGTATGTTTGACATTTGGAATGTTTTTATTTAATCTACCCTACTACTTTAAAGTGGAATATGTTGTGTATTAATTGATTGATTGACACGTAGTTTACTGGTATAAAACTATTCACACACGCTTTATGTATGTCTGATGAAGGAAAAGCATTGTCTGTTTCTGAAAGCGCTTACACATATTAAACTATTTTATTTTTTTACGTTGCTCCAGTTTGCCTTGGTTTTTCTGTGATTTCTTTCTTTATCTCGAAACTATTCCAAAAAGACACATATATCGGAAACTGCAGAAGTGAGCTGTTGTGTAAGTACAATAAACTCTTCCTGCAAAGGGTGGGTTGTTAAATCCAGGTTTGCATCATAAGTCTTAGACAATAAATGTCCTGTCCGATAAGCCATTTAGCTGACTCAAACAATAAACCACCAAATACAGTGTTACTGAGATATAAAACAACCATAAATAAATAAATAAGTAAAATAGCTACCAGAGAGATCAGTTGTGCTTTTGAATGCTTTCATTCTCTTTATTTCATTAGAACATCTTCAGAAATATAAATAAACAAATACAAAGTAAATTTAAAAGCTCCACCAATGGTCATGTGATCAACACATCAAATCAACCACCCCTTTCAAAAGACATATCCCTTGTCTTAAAAATTTCTTTCCTCTTTAAAATGTACACATTTAAATAAATTATTTATAAGCTCTGTAGAAGTAAAAAACATTTTATGTTAATGTGATCTTTTAAGCCTGGTGTCTTGATTATTTAAGAAAAATTAAGACTCGTGAGATGAGCGTTAAGCAGTTAAATGAGACTATGACTAGTGACAGATTATTTGCACAGAACAGTGGAATATATTATGGAATTAATGTGAAGATTAGCCAGTTTGTTTCCACTATAATTGATAGGAAGCAAAAAAAGTTAATGAAAGATGCTGAGGCATATCGTTCAGGTAAGGCCTACATACAAATAACCATAAAGGTTGGTTTTAACAAAATAAAGAATGCAACCACTGGAGATTCTTTTGGCATGAATACAACTAATGCTAGGACTGATAAAAATACTAATAAGGAAAAACAAACAAGCAATTATGATCAATCGGAACCTCCTGTTCTCTCATCAGTGCCTTTTTTCCCAAACAAGTTTATGGAAACAGGGACCCCCTCAGTGGTCAAAGAAAACAAAAGGGAAACAAAAAGGCAAAGGTAGAGGCCATAGAAGGAGAAGATAACTAATATATATGACAATGTTGTTAATTTAAGTTCATTTTCATTAGATGAAAATCATCTCCCAGTACTAAGCAAGGGCTTCACGTTTATTCTGACCCAAACAGCCAACCTTATGAAGGTCCTTAATGACATTAACTCATATATTCTGAAATTAAACCTCAAGTACCTTTTCAAGGATATACCACATTTTAATGACAAACATAGTTTTACAAAAAGTACATATATAATTCCACCCTCCACCCAACTTTACAAGGTTTTAATGAAATTTATGAAAAAGAATTGAGAACGAGTATTAACAAATAAACAAAATATTATAATCTGACAATAGACAGACCAGCTTTAAAAGAACTGAGTCAAAATAAATACATTTGTATTATGAAGTCAGATTAAAGCATCACAATAATAGTTATGAATACATCATCTTATAATGATTCCATCAATGACATTCTGTTGACATAATAAGTCAAACAGAATGTCATTGATGGAATCATTATAAGATGATGTATGAATACATCATCTTATAATGATTCCATCAATGGCATTCTGTTTGACTTATTATGTCAACAGAATATAGCTGGTGATATTTATAAATTCTTGAAATTGGATTATCCAAAGATGGCTCTTATTTTGGTATACCAAAGTTACAAAAGGACTATATTAATCCTTCATTTCATCCTATTGAAGCAGCAGATGTTTATAAAACTGAGCCTATTTCTATGTTTTTGGATTATGTGTTGAGCCAGATTGTTCAACAATCTCAGTCCTATTTAAAAGACTCATGGCATTTACTACAGCTGCTGAGTCAAGTTCAGAATTTCAACGCACATAGTTTCTTTGTCTGCACTGATGTTGTGCCATTGTAGGTCTACATCATATAAATGAAATCCCACTTACTCAATTTTCATAACAACGAGCCAAGAACACCAAAAGTCCAAAACACCGACCACTTGGAACACCGACGTTTAACTAAAGGTAAGTAACCAATTGGCTAACTGGACAAACTGAAATGGAAACAAAGAAAACACCCACATGGGAGGCTTCTACC
Source organism: Protopterus annectens (assembly GCF_019279795.1). NCBI lineage: Eukaryota > Metazoa > Chordata > Ceratodontiformes > Protopteridae > Protopterus > Protopterus annectens. Next base: position 1,363,216,874 of record NC_056743.1, read on the forward strand.
CCCACACTCCCCTATGTGGGGGGCTGCACCCTCTCACCCCACTAACTAAATATACGAACTCAGTGAGCACACTACTGTGGAGGTCAGGGGCAAAGGTCAACATTTTGGGAAACCAGTCACCTTTAGTTACACATGGTTGTTCCAACCGGTCAGTGTTTTGGACATTCTGTGCTTTTGGCTCATTGTTATAAAAACAAAAAAACAGAGCCAGCAAATGGTGACTAAAATAATTATATTTAGCAAAAAAACTTCCCAGCAAGTACAACCATACCGGTTTCGGCTGGTAACATACACAGCCTTCTTCAGTGTATATATATGTAGTTCATTACAAGCTGTTTAAATAGGCAAGATCCAAATCCTATTGGTTTATTCCTCATGAATATTCATTTAGACCTGGGTGAAAAAGGCCACCTAATATAATTATCCACTTCTTTTCTTTACTATTTATAATATTATGCCACCCACTTTTATTCTTGCGATCCCCTTGTATTAAATCAATTACAGTAAACATAAATTTTGCTGTTGGATGAACCAACTGATGTTTATAAAGGGCATTAGTTACCTTTTTGTGTTTTATATTGCTGTAATGTTCAGAGATGCGTAATCTAATGCATCTGGAGGTTTGCCCAATGTAGAAAGCCCCACAGTTACATGTGGCCATATAAATAGCCCAATCACTGCTACAGTTCACAAAACTTTTAATTTCAAAAACTCTAGGGCAATTTCTACTGGAAAACTCATTGGTTGTGGACATATATTTGCAATTAATGCAGTGACCACAGGGAAAACACCCACGTAAAATGTGACCTGATAAGGTACGTTGTATCTTAGTGATGTATTTGTTATCCCTCATTTTGTAATGATTGAAATAGGATGTATTTTGGATCAGTTCCGGAGATTTTTTGAAAGATTTAGGGTGATACTAACGGAATTATGAATAACTGAACTGGCTTATTTTGATTTAATTTTGCCAGCTCTTTTGAGCATTACCAATTTCTTATTTTAGGATAAGCTGGGATTATATTTACATTATTGTTGACTCCCTTTCACTTATTTTTTGGAGTCTGCTATTATTATGCAGAGGTCCTTTGAACGTGTTGTAGTACCATGATATTGGGATTAAAACAGTTTAGGCCTAGGTTTAACACTAAGTTGGGATATTTATTTTACATCATATATTTATACTCATTTATGAGGATGTGTTGAGCCACTACTGGGTCAAGATATTGGCAATAAGTGTGAATTATTAAGTTGATATCATACATTGTCATTCAATTCCATATATCCCTTTATTGGGAATTACACACATATCAGTCCTAATTACCATTTTTTGGTGAAGTTAGGGGTGTCTGCATATGTATACACCATTTTGATTTTTGGTCCCAATAGTTTTTTCCATAAATTTTGAGAACAGGTGTGTCTATTAGCCTATTTGGGGACATCTTATCTGGTTCTATCAGCAATTGGACTGGGGTATTTTGTGTCTTTGGGATATATTCCTCTGTTCCCTGGGACATTTGACTATATATATACTATATTATAGGATTTTAGGATTCTGTTTTCATTTCCTGGGGCATTGCTCAGCATCAATCCGCTTAATTTAATATTTTATTGAGTGCCTTGGGCATTATCGTGCTTGGTCTCCATCTATGCCCTTTTGTTTTTCCTAATTTGTTTGGATTTGGATTTTTAATCTGGATGCAGCTTAGACATTTATCTTATTATATTGGTCTTTTTGCTGTTATTGTCCTACACTTTTGGCTGTCATGGGATCATCATATTGACCATTATTGACAGCCCTTTGGTAAATTATTTTGGCCTTATTATGGATTTATCGAATCTTATTTCCGGATTGGTAGCCGACAGGGAAGATCTTGGGGTTTTTGGCTTGGGGTCTTTGAATAGTGGAACAGTTGATGGTGGTGTTAACACCAATTCTGACTTAACAAGCCATAAGCTAATTGAAGATCTTAATAGACAACTTAGAACACTACGTGCCAATGTGTGGCACAGTAAGCTTTTCAAGGCTTACCAAGCGGCTAATATCACTCCTAGGGGTTTGAGAATATGAATAATTCCACATGTGAATAATGGGGATGCTGAATTAAACACCAATTGGTTAAAAATACAGCAGGAAGCTACAATGTCTTTCGTAACTAAATTACACAAATTTCATAATAGGGCTATTGATAGGGGACTAGCGGAGATTAATGCCTTGGCTGATAAACTTAAAAATTTTAAACATGAAGCCTTATTCGAGGCCAAACTAAGTAAGGTTGGGTCCGATTTGAAAAAATTTGATGCTGAGCTCTGTTCCAGGAAAATGAAGAAGTTTACCAGGGATCAGGAGGACTATTCCAATGGCAATCCTTTCTCATCCCAGTCCAAACATGTGAGATTTAATAATCTCCCCATATCTGTCAGAAAAAGGAAAAGACCTAGGTCTATTTTACGTAGGCATACATCTGAGGGTACTTCATCCTTTGATGATACTTCTTCAGGCACTGACAATGAATCCTTGGCAACAACAGGGTCACCAACACCCAAAAGGAGTTCCGGCAGTGTCTTTTTAGGAACACACGTAGACGGGGGGGGGGGGAGCGGAAACACAAGCAAAGTAAGCAATCTACAAGGGTTACTGGATCTGGCCTTAGGGAATTGAACTGCCCCCCGTTAAATAATGTTTTAAATTTATCAAACTATGACCTATCTGATGTACACCTTCGAGTCCTTAATAAAGGTTTAAATTTTATACCTGGGTCTGTTATATCTGAAGATGTATTTGCACAAGACCTGATTCAATTCTGTAGAGCTATTAATCTAAGAATGTTTTTTGGTGATACTAACACTAACCTGGATGGTGGTAATTTTACATATCATAAATCTAATTTTGCTCCGCCTATGAATACGGTTGTCCAACAGTTCCAAAACAGTGTATTGAAAGATATTCATTTTTTTGGTAGTGAAACAGTTTTCAAGCACAATAATATTACCCCCACTGAGAGAAGGGCAATTTTGGAACTTCAGGACAACAAACAAATTGTCATAATAAATGCTGATAAAGGTGGAGCTGTAGTGGTTTTAAATTGGTCTGACTATGATAAGGAAGCTCGGAGGCAATTGCTTGATGTAAGATACTATACACAGATGGGGGTGGATCCTATGGGTAGATTTGCTAAATGCATTGAATGTTTTCTAAAAGATGCACATGATAGAGGGATCATATGCAAAGATACGGTACAACAATTGACTATCAAAGATCCAAGTGCTCAGTACATTTAGTTTCTACCTAAGATCCACAAAGATGTTAAGAATCCCCCAGGAAGACCAATAGTTTCCGGTAGAAACTATTTGACGGAGCCCTTATCATTGTTTTTGACCAAATATCTTAAACCTTTGTTAACATCCATTCATTCCAGGCTCAAAGATACCACCAATTTTTTACAGATTGTATCGGATACACAATTGGAAGCAGATTGGTTTTTGTGCACGCTTGATGTGAGTGCACTTTATACCAATATTCCACATCAGGCAGGTCTCAAGGCTTTAGCATATTGGCTTGAACATTCCAAACTGTACAGTCCCACTTTTAACTCCTTTTTGGTAGATATGGCCAGGTATGTCCTTACTTGTAACGTCTTTTATTACAAAGACATATGTTTTTGGCAGATTAACGGTACGGCAATGGGGGCATCTATTGCCCCCATATATGCCGACCTTTTCATGGCCTATGTAGAGAATGAGATGATATACAATTCTATAAGGAATATTTTTCTTACAGATATGGACATATGGAGACGTTACCTGGATGATATATGGTTGGTCTGGAGGGGCACTGAATCTCGACTTACTGAGTTTATCCAGTATTTGAATCATAATGAATGGGGGTTGTGTTTTACAGAACAACATGATAATAATAAGATTATATTTCTGGATGTTCTTCTGCGAAAACAACCTGATGGTACATTGGAAACCGAAATGTACAGGAAGTTCCCTCAATACAACCCCCTATTACATGCCTCCAGCTACCATGCTCCACATATAGCGAGGAACATACCTAAATCTCAATTTATCAGAGCAAAACGTATTTGCTCTGAACATTCTACATTTTGTGTTAATCAAACTGATCTTACTTATAGATTTAAACAAAGGGGTTATAATGCTGGTACTATTGCTATTGCCAAATGTCAGGTCAATAATATGCAACGCCAGGATTTATTGCAATATAGGGAACGACCGGTTCAGTCATCTCAACCATTGAGACTTGTTACTACTTATGGTCGCAATACTAACTGCCTATTGGGGAGTGTTAGAAAACATTGGAATATTTTGAAATGTGACCCTGAGGTTGCATACATTATTCCTGATCAATGTATGTTTTCTTATAGGAATGGGAAGAAGCTTCAATCCTATTTCAATCATTACAAAATGAGGGATAACAAATACATCACTAAGATACAACGTACCTTATCAGGTCACATTTTACGTGGGTGTTTTCCCTGTGGTCACTGCATTAATTGCAAATATATGTCCACAACCAATGAGTTTTCCAGTAGAAATTGCCCCAGAGTTTTTGAAATTAAAAGTTTTGTGAACTGTAGCAGTGACTGGGCTATTTATATGGCCACATGTAACTGTGGGGCTTTCTACATTGGGCAAACCTCCAGATGCATTAGATTACGCATCTCTGAACATTACAGCAATATAAAACACAAAAAGGTAACTAATGCCCTTTATAAACATCAGTTGGTTCATCCAACAGCAAAATTTATGTTTACTGTAATTGATTTAATACAAGGGGATCGCAAGAATAAAAGTGGGTGGCATAATATTTTAAATAGTAAAGAAAAGAAGTGGATAATTATATTACGTGGTCTTTTTCACCCAGGTCTAAATGAATATTCATGAGGAATAAACCAATAGGATTTGGATCTTGTCTATTTAAACAGCTTGTAATGAACTACATATATATACACTGAAGAAGGCTGTGTATGTTACGAGCCGAAACCGGTATGGTTGTACTTGCTGGGATGTTTTTTTGCTAAATATAATTATTTTAGTCACCATTTGCTGGCTCTGGTTTTTTGTGCTGTGAATTTCATTTGGGAGCCGTGCATTGACCCACGCGCAGGAGGAAGTCTTTTGGTCATTGTTATAAAAGTCAAGTATGTGGGATTTTGTTTATATAAAGGGGACCCATCATTGTATACTTGTATACCTCAACAGGCTAGAGTGTAGATGGTCAGGGAATATTTAACCAAGTTCAATGATTGTAGGAGCACAGCCATCAATACCATTTGTGAACTGTTTGATTTGCTTTTGGATAATATTTTTTTTTGAATTCCAAGGCAAATTATATAGACAAATAAAAGGGGGTCACCATGGAGGCCGGAGTAGCCCCCGTCTTTGTGAACTTGGTAATGGCTGCCTGGAAACATGCAAACATTTTCAATCATGCACTTTACAATATGATTTTCTTTTATAAACTGTCTATAGATTATTTAATTTTTGTCTGGAATGGAACCCTTGATGAATTTCAAACGTTTATGAAATATCTTAATTTAAGCACAAACTTCTTAAAATTCACAATTAGTGGCTTGGGCAAACCAGTTAATTGTTTAGACATTCACCTTTCAATTGATGACATTAATTGTGACATTCAGAGCAGTATTTACAGAAAGAAAACTTTCGTTAATAATTATCTGCACTATGGAAGTTTGCACCCCCTGCACATTAAGAAGGGGGTAATCAAAGGCCAAGTCATCAAATTAAGTAGACTGACTAGTGTGGATTCTACATTTTTTGCAGAAAGTGACCTTTTGACCAAAATATTTATTGATAGAGGATACCCTGAGAACTTACTTAATATTTTCAAAGAAGTCACTGAATTTAGAAAAAATAAGGTCAACCCGATTTTTAAAAGCTGTAATATCAATAGTTCTCAGAGTACTGAGTGCAATAATAATGTGGCAGTTAAGGACTTGTTTAGTGGAGCATTCCCACTTCCCATTTCGACAGACATGTTTTACATCAGAAACATTATTTTCAACAATTAGAAAATAATTCAAGGAAATCAAGAAATAGTGAATATTTTGGGGAGTTTCCATTCTTTTACATACAATAACATCACAATGTAAAGATATGTTTGAAAAGATCCAGAAACCACTGACTAATTTTTCAGTCAATTTTGACACTTTTAAATGTGGAAATTGTAGACAGTGGAAGTTCATCAATAACTGTTCCAATGTTTTTGTGCATGGCGCAGAAAAAAACATCATGGTAAGGTATAGATAAGATTTCAACATATGCCGGGTGGTTTATTTAGCTATCTGTGAAACCTGCCCCAGCTTTTATGTCGGCAAAAACTGTAAGAAAACTTTCAAAACTAATTTATGAACACAGTTTGACAGTTCATAATAAAGATAGCACTGGTGAAGCATTTATTGTCTGTGCAGATTTTAGGAAGTTTCACTTTTTTGTCCTTGATAAGATAGACTTAAATGGCTATAAAGGGAATACAAGGGTTTTATTTGAATGTCGTGAAACTGAGTGACAAATAAGGTTGGCAGCTGACAGGACACCAGGCTTAAATTATCACATTAACATAAAATGTTTTATACTTGTACAGAGGTTGTAAACAATGTATTTAAATGTGTACATATATTTTAAAGAGGAAAGAAATTTTTAAGACAAGGAATATGTCTTTTTAAATGGTTGGTATATTTTGATTTATGTTGATCAAATGATCATTAGCAGAACTTTTAAATATACTTTGTATTTGTTTAATTATATTTCTGAAGAAGTTCTAATGAAATAAAGAGAAAGAAAGTGCTCAAAAGTACAACTGATCTCTGTCATAGCCGTTTATTTTTTTATTGGTTTTAAGTTTGAGTTACACTGTTTTTTGTGTTATATAATTGTATTGCTTTTTCTATGCAGGTTCCAGTCTGTGGTAATAATGAAAATACAGGATGCCACCCTAGGGGGTTACCTGTGTCTATTGCTAACAGAATACAGCCATTACATAGTAAAGTAAAGATTATACAGTTTGGCAGGCACCAGTTTTACTATATGTATGTGCTAAGGTCCATAGAATTTCATTTAGGTATTCAGAGTGTGTGTGTGAAATCCTTTGCCTCTTTGCCAGAGCCATAGCATATTGTGTATGTCTATGTCTGCTGGCAGCATCTGTGGCTAATGGTTCTCCCTCAGACTCCATATCTGTATCTGCTGGAGCTGCTGGCCCTGCCTTTGGTACTGCAAACTGTGGTCCTGCCTCTAAATGTCCTTGTTGATGTTGTTTCCTGAGAATTGTATTGCATAACTTGGAACAGATGTGAGTATATCAGCAGAGGTTGATGGATAATACTGCAGGCACCTCATGGGATGTCTGGATACCACAGCCTTGATATGAGTAAGCCAAATACATGCTGTATGATATTCCTAGTTTGAGTGTGGGTATCATTCTATCCATACTTGCTGGGGTTGTATGAGTTTCTCATTGGCATCATAAATCATGATTCCACTCCATAACCTGCATCCCTGACTAGATGCTCTTGTGGAAACTCACCCGTAGTAAACATTGTGTACAGATCATAGGTGTTCCATATATGTGAGTTGTGAAAACTGCCTGGGTTACCTACACAGACATTGCATAGGATCCCTTGGGCATTACCAACAACCTGAGAGTTGATAGAGTGGTTATCTTTCCTGTTAATACATCTCCTTTCATGTTTACTGGATAGGGATTTTATTTCTGTGTGTGTGCAATCTATGGCCTCCAAAACTTCAGGAAAGTGTGCTATTGCAAAAACATTGCTGTATTGTTCTTGCTCTGTCCTTTGGGGTGCATGGCAAACAGATATGCTTCCTTGCATGTTGCAGCATTGCATTAGAAACTGATGCAATATTCAGAAAGCTGAGGCCTGTGACACCTAATATATCCACTGTGAGTATCTGGAAAGTACCTGTAGCTAGTATATGTATAGCTACACATACCTCTGTTTCCACTGGGATGGGTTCTGTAAGATTTCCATGGGGCCTCAGGTGAGGGAAATGGATATTGCATATTTCTTCTAGTGTTTCTCTGTCCACCAGGTATCTCTCACTCTACAATTTCTGTTTTTGGCAGTCCATGGTACGTCATATGATGTATAAACACCCTTCTTCTTGGCTGAGGTCTGGCAGCAGCAACACCATGAATTAAAGCCTGTTGCACATCCAGGTTAATGATGACAGCAGGAACTACTAACGTGCTTTTTTTATCCCTAATGGTAGCTGTAATCCAAAAATTTTGGAATTTAGGGCAAATGGCCAGACTGAGTAAACACAATTGCTTTATACATTCCTGAATAGCTCTGCCATGTTAGATTGGTTAATTATCATGCAGTTCATCTACTTATGCTGTTGTTAGCATATTGTGACATTTACCCTTGTTTGACAGCTCTACATTAAGTGTAGAGACATTTAATGAATATTAAATAGTGCACCATCAAACCAGAAGTAGATAAAAATCAGGTGGCACCTGACTGTGCCAAAAAACAAAAGAAAGAATATAAGGTGGAAGATCAGATGAGAAGGCAAGAAATGTGGAAAATGCATAAATATAGTTGCAAGTATAGGAAACTCTTGGAAAAATCTCATGTTGCAGAATCAAACTCAGGAACGGTTAAGGAGAGGTGAATTTAAACCAAAATAATATTGGCAGCCTAAGATATTTCTCTTAACTATTAAATCACTGTCAGATTGGAGCTTTTCTTCCTGTGCCTCCACTGAAAATGGACTCCTACCAAGTTGGACTTTCCCGGTAATCAAATCTCAGTAAATAAATAAATAAATACTGTAATGCTGTACAATGATGGGCTACATTAGTTAATATTAGGTTGCTTAGTTATTGCCAGTCATTGGGCTGAGGTAGCTGAGTTCTTTGCCCATTTATTCAAGATTTATAAGCTGAGTTTTACGATTAAGTGGAGAATAATTAGTCCAAAGACATTCATATTGAAGTGGCCTAAAATATTGGTATTTCTTTTTTGGGTCCTGTGGATATATAATTTTTATTGTTTATTCTGTCAAATTAGCTGGAAGGGGAATACAAGACTGCCCCATAATAGAATCTCATTTCCTTAAACAAACGTACTTTAAGTCAATGTGGAGCAATGTCATTATTTACATTACTAATGCCTATTATTTGAATGATAATGTTGAGTTAGTTTATAAGTAGAAATACAGAAGCTTCAATTCCTTATCCAGGCCACACTTATATATATATATATATATATATATACACATATATATTGATTGAATTTACCTTTTAACCATGTTTTGGAGATGTCATATGTATCATACTTTTCCATAAGAAGAAAGACTTTAAGCCAATTTCATTTGTTAATGAGGCTTCCAATATTTAATAGTACAATTTTTAGACATTTTTGCAGTCGCTGAATGAGGATATCAGTTTGGAATGGGCATAAGTTTAAGTTAAACTCTCCTGTCCTAATACTTTTCAACATGCTGTTCAGCAGCTTTCTAATGGTAATATCTGAATCAAGATATTTTTGAAGGAGTAAAATTTGAATATGATTTTGTTGTCTTGTTGCATGAGGAGCTACATTTAAGTACAGGCCATAGTAATCAGCAAATTTGATAATGAATTGAATAGCTTGGATAGGGTTAGGGTCTTCTGTCTTGACTGAAAAAGGAATAATATTAAAAATAAGAATGTAATGGTTGGTGGAGAAATGAGAAGGCATGCCATTGTTGAAATGGGGTCACTGACCAGTCCACGTACACAGTAACAAATGAGTCAATCACCTACATGTTTTCATCAAGAGGAGGAGACAAGTCTAGTCGGTAATGAAACAAATTCTCTTCTAAATGAATTTCACTGTTTGTTTTTACAAGCACATCAAAATATGATCTAGAAATGTTAGAGCTTACTCTAACAAGTAACCCGTTACCACAACTGCCACTACACTCTTCATTAGGAATGCTTTTGCACAGACTATTTATGAAGCTGCCCCATGGTCATCAGTCCACAAATTTACAAAATATATTCCGGATATCCAAAGGAGAGGTAGAGAATACTTTACTACTGCAGGATTTCTAGGGATGCTACAGGCCAGCATGTCTTCACTGGTAAAGCTAAAACCTCAGAGGATGCTCTGGCCTCTTTCAGAGAAGTCAAGGAAGTCAGAAAAATGTTGTACATTTAAAAAAATTAAATTAAGCAGTATAATTTTCATTTAGAATCTGGCTATCTGTAGAAACCGTCAGTGAGTAATTGAAAATGAATAATACAACAGTGTGTTTGCTTTTGGTGGGGAGGAGACTTGATGTGGTTCTATGCAGTGAGACATATGTTTTCATTTTCCACCATGGAGACCCAGAATGCTTTATTGGTATCTAGGAGCAGAACAAAGATATGTTTGCAGTTTGAAGGAGGCCCACACAGACAAAGGGCCAAATTACAAAAGGACTTGGGAGTGAAGTAACACACTATGCCAAGCAATAATTCCATGCCCAGGTCTAAAGCCAAGGGGTCCACCAGTCCCTATTCAATGTATGATAAGGGGACGGCTGGAGCTGTATACATTATTCCAAAAGGGAGATCAGACTTTCTTCACCAGCATCAATGTATAAGACTGCAGCATTTGTGTAGACTGCAAAATTCAGTGTAATGTACTTACAGAACAACTCCCTGTGCCCTGCTAATAGGTAGGAAACCCCACTCAAACACCACCTACATGGAACAGTGTCATCACCAGTTACATCATGACTGGAAGACAAAATAATTATACTTATAAAACTGCAAGCAATACAAGTCCCTGATTTGGGGGATTTATGCTTAAATATTTCTTAATATATTTCTTAAATAATTCATAAATAAATATTTTTGGCATTGTTCCTTCTGGATGCTAATAGGTTGGGAGCTCTGCTAGGTGCTCAACTGATCGTGACATTCTTCTTCTTTCTTTGCTTGTGTTTACTCACTGTGCTGACAATTGTGATCTAAACATTTTTTTTAATGAAGCAAATATTCTCTGTGCACAGATTGTAAAATTAGTGCCAGATTTCTTACTACAGATACTGCCAGATTTCTTACTACAGATACTGCTTCCACTCTATAATTTACTTATACCTACTGTGACAATAGAAGGTACTGCCAGCAATGCCAGGGAAGTAGGGTAGAGGATGTATGACTTGTGCCAGCACAGCTAGCTGGAATTTTATAAATAATTGTATGTCATTAGTATATCAACCTGATCTGTACAGATGCTTCTGCTGAAAAATGTATCTGTGAGCTCTGCTTGTGTTAATTGTGTTAAAATGTATCAACAGTGAACCTTGCTGAAATGAAGAGAAATGTGCATGTGTTATGGGAACTGAATTAAATGTATATGTTTTAATAGAGGACACTGGCACAGCAATGGTTAACCAGCTGGCTTATTTTAAGAAGAATAAGTGAAATGTGAATGAGTTGTTAAATTATTAAATGGTACCCCACAGTGCTGAGCAGGCCCAGAGCCAGTAGGTCTGGAAGCAGCCATTATCTGTTAGCTTTTGTCAAGAAGGGTGAAGTGCTATAAATGTTTCTAGCTACTAGGCATTGCCATAAAAGCTCTAAATGTGTATTGTAGCAGTCTACTAAAGTCCTTTGTCAACTTCAAAAGGAGATATTGTGGGAACCTAGAATCAGCTGACCATATGAGGTCATTATGCAAGTCATCTTAGATATTATATTTTAAAGGGAGTAATCTCAAAATATAGAGTATTCTGTTTGGGGCCTGACTAGAAAGACTGCTCACATATTTCATCTTGCCTTGCCCAAGTAAGTAACTTAACTAGGGAAAAGTAAAATTTTCAGACTCAGTCAAGAATATAGTGAAGCTTAGTTTAGATATTGTTTGTCTTTATTTGTCTGAGTCTCTCATTCAGTGTTCTTTTCAATATTTTCTGTGATTTGAACTCTGTGTTTTACTGTAAATATATATTCAGTATTTACATGTACTTTTATTATTTATTATTAAATATATTTAATACTTTTATCGTGGCTGGTTCTTGTATAGAGTATCTAACCTTTGAGAGTACTTATATTTATTTGGTGACACGGTGTGGTCCACTCCAGAAGACCTACCCATCTTGGTGAACTACCATTTGTATTAATATTAATATTACACAGTATATTTGGACACCCTTTGTTAAGGGGCTTAGAGTAGCTGATTGTAGAGTGTTTGGTGGCAGTAAATCTATCTTATAGTTTAGGCAGAAGGGGGAATAGCTAGTAAACCTGTGCCAGCCTTTCCCAGGTATGGGTGTGTGTGAAAATTAAATATTAATGAGTGTGTGTGTTAGCTACTTAAGGCAGGGACATAAAAAAACTGGGTTTACAGAGAGGGTGCTGGGGGACATGGCTTGGACAGTCGGCTGAGGACCTAATCCTACATCTGTACCAGTGGGGAGTCTTATTGGGGACCTGGAGATAGATAGATATTAAGACATCCAGACCCCAGGCTGAGGGTGTTCCCTGTGTGATCTTAAGGGAAGTTGTACTTGATGCAAAGAGGTTTGCATCTGGAAATACTGAGTATATCCATTTGTATTCCAAGTGCACATCCCTCTCCAGTGTCAGTGGTGAGGATTTAGGCTCCTTGATTACTGGCCCAGTGTGGCAATGACACACAGTGATACCCATTATGCATTGGTGGCAGTGGTGGGCATCACAATTTTAACTGGTGGCAGTGGTGGGATCATCACATGCTCACATATTGTTACACAGTGGTGTTTGTACTCTCAGGCAGCCACATGGTAGACATTCAATATTTCATATCACAATAGTTTTATTTATTTACTTTTTGTTAGCTTAGTTAGTCAGGGAGAGCAGGCAAGGATGTCAGAAGAGGATTATGGCAAGCTGACAAGGAACCAGTTGGCTGAGATGTACCAAACCAAAGGACTGTGGCATGACAACCGGACTAAAGGGGAAATGGTTGCAAACTTAATCATAACAACAGCACAGACCAGCAACCAGGAGGATAACTAGTCTGTTGATGGGGACTTGCAGCTCTCAGAAACAGGACAGTTCAACTTTTCCTCAGTAGACTTAAAAATCCATCTGGAGTTAAAGAGACTTGAACTGGAGGCAAGACCATTGAAATTAGAATCAGCACAGCAAAGAAAAAGAGAGACTGGGATATCTGGAAGCAGAAGAAAATGAGAGGCAGAGGCAACATGAAAAGGAAATGCGGAGTCTTCACCAGCATCACTGAGGTAATGGGGAAGGGAGTAACTGTACCCCAGAAGAAATAAAGGTCAGTAAATTTCAGTACCAAGAAGGACATAATTTTGATAGTTTTATTCATATGTTTGAAAAAGTATGCAAACAGTATATTATTGACCGAGGGCTCTGGGTACAGTTCATCACCCCCTTACTCTCTGGGTACAGTTCATCACCCCCTTACTCCATGGTAAAGCTGCAACCGTCATTTGTAAATTGTTTGATATTGATTGTTTAGATTTTGATCAAGTTACGCACCATTTACTACAATGTTTTAAGTTAACACCTGAAGCTTACAGAAAAAAACGTTTTGTGAGCATATACTCAAGGCAGATGAATGTGATTATATTACTGAGCTAAACACTTATTTTCATAGGTGGGTGAGTGGGTGTCAAGCCACCACTTTTGAAAAGCTGGAAGACCTTTTGGTGAGTGAAAGCCCTTTGCACTTTGCCTGAGGAAATGATAATCTGGTTGGAAGAAAGGGAATGCAACTCTGCAGATGAGCTGGGGAAAAAGGGAGACCTATACCGAGCAAGCAGGGCATCACTGAACAGGAAAGGGATACCCAGTACTGCACACGAATATAAGGGAAACCCATGTTGGGCAGCCAAAACCACCCCAATAGAGTCCACCAGGGGAATCCACTAGTTCAGGTACACAGCCAGGATCAAGGGTTAAATGTTTTAAATGTAACCAGTGGGCCATGTAGCATATAGATGTCCATGGAGGCAAAATGGGAAACAAAAGGAGGGGCAACCAGCAATGGGAATAAGATAATGCCAGTAGTAAGTTGTCTGGAGACAACAGGGGTACCAAACTACCAGCAGAGTTTATATCCAATCTTAGTAGATGGAAAACAGGCTACTGCCAAGAGACACACAGCCTCTGATATAACCATTGTGAAGGCTGCAGTAGTTAAAGAGGAGCAGTACTTGCTTGGGCAGTCCACTCCAGTTAGAGATTTAGGAAGAATCCCATTTAAATAGCTTTGGCCAGCATTCACCTTGAATGGAAGGGTGGAAAAGGAAGCAAGCAAGTAGGTGTGTTTGAAGATATCCCTGCAGATGTCTTGATAGGGAATGATTTTGATAATGCAGGGTGGGCTGATCATGCCGCTAACACTTTGTGCCAGGGGAGCTTGCTCCCTTCACCCCACCCTAGCAAAATTATTCCAGGTAGATACTTTGAGAGCCTATAGATCAATTACCTTTAATATATTTTTATACGTTGGTGTTTTGTAATCTCTCATTCCTATATTCCGTCCTGCTACAGTGATCCTTATGATATGCAAGGATCATTGTAGCAGTAGACATATGTATAATATGATCAGTGCTGCAGTACAGACTCCTTCTTCCTGTTACCTGGCACTATATGCATTTTGTGGCTGGCTTCCACTACACCTAACTCTTAGACTGTTTTTGAGTTTTTTTGGCAGCATATTATTCAGACACTCTAAGTTTAAAATTCTACATATAAAATGTAGCTCAGTATTTTGTGTTTGATATTACTGGCATACTTTTAGCTTTGTTTTATTTGACATTGTCTGTATGACCCTGACCTCTGTTTTCTAACATTTAACCTCTAACAAAAAAAAAATTGCTCAGGATTACTCCTAACCTTACTTGTAAGGAAAAAGGATAAAGTTAGCAAGTGGATTGTCCTCCTTAGAACTGATTTTCATACTAAATGCAATGACAATAGAAATGTAATACCAAGTGACAGAGGATGTCTGACTGCTGAAAACCTTACATACCCTTGACATATCCTTCTGGAAGACAATCCACTTATATAATGAAACTGGAGCAATGATGTTATTATTTTTTGCATCTACAGTTATTATGAATACCTCACATAATTTTACTTTCCTGCATTCATTCTTTGATTACCTGCTATATCTATTTTAGGGATGTGAAGAAGCTGGAGCCTATCCCAGCACTCAGTGGGCTCATAGTAGATTAACCAGTCCAAGATACAATGGCAGTCTAGGGTGGAATTTCCCTACTCACAAGATAAACCGGTCTGAGATATTATGCCAGCCTAGTGTGGGAACTACCAGTCACAAGATAAACCAGTCCGAGATACGATGCTTGCTTGAGTTGCAGGTCCTTATGGCTTGTCCTCCTTTTTTGATTTTTTATGAGGACCGGGCATCCTTACGCACTACTCCTTCCTTTATGAGGTGGTCAATGAGCTTTCCTTTAATCAGTCTATTAATCTACCTACTTTTCCCCTCTCCGCAGTCTGACAGTGAGAGGGTGCTGTATACTTTGGATGTGCATAGGCAATTCAGAATTTATTTGGATCAGACTAAGGCTATTTGAAAATCTGATCAGTTTTTGTTTCTTTTCATCCTAGATATTTGGGTCTAGCTGTATCCAAACAAACTATTTCTTCTTGGATTTCTAAGGCTATTTCCTTTTGTTACATACTAATTTTATTCATGAAGCAGCTACCTGGTTCTCTGTGCATACCTTTACTAAGCACTACATGTTGGATGGTATCTCTAGAGCTAGGACCGGCTTTGCTAGTGCTATTCTCCATGGCTTCTTAGGGGTACTCTTCTTCTTCATCCCTCCCAAATTTCCTCTTGAGCTTTCGTACTCTCCCAAATGTTAAGAATACTGCAGCAGTGAATTTAAGGACATAGTACAGTTGTGTAAAATCTTACCATAGTGGAACATGTCCTTGCCTTCACTGCTGCAGTATTTGCACCCTCCCTCCATCCCCCTAGTTTTTTGCCTTCCTGGATGTACAGGTTACCTCTTGGGCTCCTTAGACTGGTGTTCCTACTGGGGCAACCAGTTCTGTTTATGGTAAGCCTGAACATCACCTTTATGCCCTATGGTACATTTGAGTGATGTTCAGGCATACTTTTAAATGCAATAGGAAGTCTTTGTTATACTGGCTGGACGATGGGCTTCCACAGCAGGGAATCCCAACTGTTAAGAATACTGCAGCAGTGAAGGCAAAAACATCTACCATTATGGTAAGATTTTACACAACTATACTTTCTGGTGGTAAAGACTTACCTCAGATTTGCCACCTTATAATGCCCCACCTCACCCAGCATTCCTTCATTTAACACTGCTGATATCAATCTGTGCCCTTTTATGCTGTTTATGAAAATACGTATTCATTCTTCACAAGCCATTTTCCATATTCTGCATTCTCTCACATACACTTTTTATTTACACATATGACCATTGGGTTATTCCAGCCTTTTTCATAGAATGTGACCACAATGTTACAGTATTTCAGCTTTCATAGCCATCCTTCATTTTGCTGGATAATGCCTTTTTCCTTGGGATTATGAGCTCTTTGTGAGGTTCCAAAACAGTATGGTATTGCCCAAGGTGTTATGTCCACTACCCCATCTGAGAGGCAACACCAGTGGCGGCTGGTGACTTCAAATCAAAGGGGGGCTGCAGGAGACAGCTGAATGGGTGGGGTTAATAGGAAGGGGTGCGACCAACTAGAAAGGGGAGGAGCTATGCTCAAAACCACAAAAACTAACTTTAATTAAATACACTGCCCTGGGTGCCAAACCGTCATTATGAGAGTCCAATCAAGACAAAAATAAATGTATAAAAATAAAAATATTTCAATGCATCGGCTGCATGACAGCTTACTTAATATCTAGATGGAAACAAAAGGTTGTGAGGCATGAAAAAATAAATTAATTTTTAAATACATTACTGGAATGCCAGTCAAAATCAAGTATAAGAAAAACAAGCAGCACTCAACTCAAACCACTTCTCCTTGCACTGCAGTTCTAATTATAAATTATATTCAGCTTTATTAAAGTACCAAGTAACATGCTGAAAGTAGAAATCTCTGTGATGCCCCCACTTGTAAAAATGTTTCTTATCCAAAAAAGACCTGCTGCCTGACAACTATCTACTTGTTTCATGGGGAAAACATGATCAAAGTAAAAAATGAAAAGCAAACAAGAAACAAGCTCAAGATACATTGCTTAAAGGATTACTGTACAGGTTATGGACCACACATGATTGGCATTCTGTTTAGTTTACGAGTAAAGCCTGTAGAGATGACTGGAAGTATCCAACAAGTGTATAATGTAATCCTGTCCTTCAACACCCAAGGCTTATACATTATCTAGTTAAGTATTCTCTGCATGGCAACAACAGAAAGGCTTTCAATGTTGGCAATTCTTTAACAGTATGCTTATTAAAGCTTACTTGCATCTTACGATCTCAGACAAGCTTATCTTATGGTCATTTAAAGCATGGCTACTTAAACACAGAGCAACAGGCACTTTGAGTAATAAGCATAAATCAACAGTACAAAAATATGACAGAAACCAGACCATTCTGCAAAATCAAGGACAGATGAAAAGCCACTGTAGTACTTGTGTCTACCCTGGATGGGAGAACACTCTGCACGTGTTACACTGCATAACTACTCCGTGCCTTGCTTGGACACATCCAGAGTCACTACATGGGGGAGTGGGGTGCAACAAGTATGTCACAATTTAAATGTTTCTGGCTGACTGTGATGGCCCTGACACATTTGTCCTACCTCTTAACCTCAGAGCAAGAAATCTGGGCAAAGCCATAGATAGAAGTGGGATAAAGGCCCAAAAATAAGGACAATTTTTAAATATTGCTCTTATAAACTTAGAAAGATAATAGGTCTTGCATTAGTATGAATTTTCTGAAGGGTATGAAATCTGAAACTCAAATGTCTGTCATTATTTTCTAACTTCAGTCTTTAATGATTTGTTACTAATTTGCCAAAAACACAATTTTATGAAAAATGGACCAAAAATGTGATGCAAAAATATAAAATAGCCACACAATACAGCTGGGAACCTGTCAAAGAAGGGACATTTTAATATTAGCACTGCTAACTTGAGCAGCTGACAAAATAAAAGAATCTACATGCATTTCAAGTAATCTATAACTTTGATTATTACAGTTATTTCTTAATTGTAAACCCTCCATGTTTTCTTCCAACATTGCTATTTTGCGGAGGGATTATTAGGGGGAAGAGCAACATTTTGAGCCAAAATCAGGGACAGTTGAGAGGCTGGCTATGCCTAATTCTATAAAGCAATTTATTTGCATGTACCTCTCAACATGTTAATGCAATAAATCTGGACAAGGCCAAATAAATTGGGGGAACATATAAACAGTACTAAAAATTGCTCTTGTATAAACTGAGACAGTTGATAAAATAACAGGTCTTACTTTGGCATGCATTTTTCTGAAGGTTATGAAGTCTGAAACTCAGTGCATCATTATTTAGTGACTTAATTCCTAAATGGTTTGCCAGAAAACTACAAATTTTATGAGGAACAAACCAAAAATAAGAAGCAAAAATGTATTAATTCTTTGAAAATCTGGACAGTTGGGAGGTATAGTTCAGCTGAGCCTCTGAGTTTGCCGCCCTTCCCCCTCACAAAATCATCGTCAAATGGAGCCTCTGCAGCCATTCCAATGATCCATTACTTGGCTATTTCACTCCATTTACTATAAACATTAATGTGCATACTGCTTTACTTCTATGATGATTTGGACTTCATTTGAAAGTTTTATTTTGCATTTTACAGCACAAACACTAAGGCATCTGCTAAACAGAGCAATGCAGTCTTACAATGAAAACAGACTTAGCATTAAAACTTCTCTGCCCTTGAAACTCACATTCATTGAAACAGCATTGAAACCCACATTCAAAGAAAATACATTTTGCCAGTGGCAGATAAAGATTAATTTTTGGCTGTTTTCAAATCATAGGCCCCTTGCATATGAAACATAGATGTGCTCTTTGATATACCTTCCTGATTGTACTAAATTATATTCCTTGTACAATACAGTACAGTTGTTAGAGTGTGTTTTAAATTTGTTTTGAACATTTTTCCAGTAAGCATTGAAACAAAACGCATGCACCCATAATGACAAAACGGCCCAGTTCAGAACATTTCCATCATAAAAGTCTACTCAGACTTCTACAGTCCACCATTATCAGTAAATATGCACAATTCTACAGTCTACCATTATCAGTAAATATGCACAATTCTACAGTCCATTATCAGTAAATATGCACAAACTCTGAAGTAAAAGTCATCTAAATAATTCCACATTAAAGAAATTTGCAACTAGAGGTTGCTGCTAGCAAACACCTTTATGGTTCATGGTTTCATCGAAAAATAGTGTCCGTTGCCCCTGAGGAATAAATTACCTATATTACATTAAAAAAATGATATGCTAATAATATTGCAAGAGGAAATGGATGGCAAACTGATAACAGGCTCATAGTTAGTATCTTCACCAAGGAGGACATTCTCAGTACAGCAGCATCCACCCCTTGTGGGAGTAGAACCCACAGCCTTCTGCATCAACAGCAAGTAACAATGCAAGACAACTCAGCATAAGCAGCACTAAACTTCTCTTCCCCTGCAGCTCTCAGCTCCTTGTAAAATCTACTCAATTGCATCTCAACTTTGCAGCACAAAAAATCTGGAAAAAGCTAACATTTATTGTGGCGGGGGGGATTGGGCTTCTTAAAATAATGTAATCCTGTCCTTTATTACAAATACTGTCATATGCATTTCAATACCCAAGGCTTATACATTATTTAGTTAAGTAAAGTATTTTCTACATGGCAACAACAGAAAGGCTTTCAATGTTGGCAATTCTTTAACAGTATGCTTATTAAAGCTTACTTGCATCTTATGATCTCAGCCAAGCTTACCTGATGGTCATTAAAGTATTGCTACTTAAATACAGAGCAACAGGCACTTTGAGTAATAAGCATAAAACAGTACATAAAATATGACAGAAACCAGACCATTCTGCAAAAATCAAGGACAGATGAAAAGCCACTCTAGTACTTGTGTCTACCTTGGATGGGGGGGATACTCTGCACATTTACACTGCATAACTACTCCTTGCCTTGCTTCGACACATCCAGAGTCACTACATGGGGGAGTGGAGTGCAACAAAATATGTCACAATTTGAAATGTCTCTGGCTGACTGTGATGACAGTGACACATTTGTCATACCTCTCAATCTCAGAGGTCAAAGCCATACATAGAAGTGGGACAAAGGCCCAAAAATAAGGACGATTTTTAAATATTGCTCTTATAAACTTAGAAATATACTAGAATAGGTCTTGCATTAGTATGAATTTTCTGAATGGTATGAAATCTGAAATTCAAATGTCTGTCATTATTTTCTAACTTCAGTCTTTAATGCTGTGTCACTAATTTGCCACAAAAAAAAACACAATTTTATCAAAAATGGACCAAAAATGTGATGTAAAAATATTAAATAGCCACACAATACAGCTGGGAACCTGTCAAAGAAGGGACACTTTAATATTAGTACTGCTAACTTGAGCAGCTGACAAAATAAAAGAATCTACATGCATTTCTGAAATAAAAGTAATCTATAACTCTGATTATTACAGTTATTTCTTAATTTTAAACCCTCCATGTTTAATTCCAAAACTGCTATTTTGCAGAGGGATTATTATTTTCATGCATTTACTGTTGTAATTAAAACATTTATCTCTTTAAAGCTATCATCCTAGCCTGTTTTTCATGCTTTTATTCTTGCAACTAAAATGTTTAGTCTATGTATTCACATTGCAAAAGTAAACTAAAGCCATAACATATGATGTCTGCAAAGGTTATTACAGTCACCTGAAAGTCTATCCCTGGTCCGCAATCTCCATAAACAAGAATGGGCAAAGTTCAAACCACAGAAGTCTGTCAAAGCACACTCAGTGATAAATTTTCAATTAAAATGAACCTTTACATCAAATGCCAGTACTCAGAACACCAGCAAACCACTGGCAGTGTTCTTCCCACTAAAACAGGCTTTCACAATGAACACCAGTCCTCAGGATGTTGACAAAATGCTACCAATCATCTGCCACAACTTACATCTACTTCTCATTGACGCTCGACTCCCTCAAGTAACAAAAACAAAGTATCATTACTCAGTAGCAGCATCCAACAGCAGCGGAAACCAAACACTGCTTGAAGGGCTCTACATGAAAAAAAAATCCATGTAGATTTTGGATATTAAGCCTAAAGCAAAAGCAGAGCTCAGTGGTACTGACCTATCAATCTTATCAGGTAGATCAGCAGTATGCACAGTATGATGATAAGAGATGCCAAATTACAGTAAAAGAAATAATTATTAGTGTTACTATCATTTACTATCAGGTAAATTTAATACAGGCAGGAAAAACAAATGTTTATATTCTGTCATAGTAAGTTAAGCAACAGCAAAACATTTAGTTCTGGAATCAATGCACATTTACATCTTAACAGCTCTTACAGAAATAGAGAGCTTCCAGTTGTTCACTACAATTGATCCACTTACTCTATTTTGACATAGATGAGGTCCTGTTCCCTTGCTTGTACAACTTATCCAGTGAAAGATCTCAGTTCAGAGCCATCTAAGGACAAAGCGTCCACCAAAACTGGAGTAGTTAAAAGCTATGTATACAAGCAGAATCACACAACACTCACTCGTGTGGACACACACACACACAAAATCACACACACACACACACACACACACACACACACACACCTAGCTAGCCCATCCTACTGTAAATTCGTAGGCAGAGACACACTTACCTGTATCTTGTAGTAAAACCACCATAAACTCCAACTCCGTAGCAAACCACCATACAATCCAAAGCTACGAAACCCGCGCAACTCCACACCAGACCCTGCCCGTCGCGAGATCTTCCCCTGACGCCCCCCGTCGCGAGATCTTCCCCCGACGAGACTGCAGAAAACTCCAGACTGCTGACGTTGCAGTCCGGCCCCAACGCGTTTTCCCAGCAAGTTTCAGGACAGTCTATGCAGTTTAAAACTGCATAGATTTCTGGGAGCTCCGTTCTTCATGCTTCCCAGTCAGGACTGCTGCTGAGACAATCTGCGCATGCTGCAGGTCTCAGCAGCTGTCCGGACTAGTGCGCATGCACGAAAGTCCGTGATTTTTTAAAATTTTTTTATTTTTTTCATTTTCTTTTTATTTCTTTACTTTTTTTGATTTCTTTCTTTATAAGTTGAGGGGACTGCAGTCCGGCAGTCCAATAGCACGGGCCGCCCCTGGGCAACACCATTAGCAGAGGGTGGTGTCCTATTCTAGCCTGAGTTTATAAAAGCGAGTCCAACACAGGGTATAAGTGGTTGACTTATGTGGCTTGTTCCAGTAAGTATGTCATGGAAGAACCCTCCCCCCCACCAATAAAAAAAATATGTAGGTTTCCTAGATAAGTACAGTTTTAACCTTTTCAGTGCATGTTATAACAAGTCTTATCATGAATGGACTTGTTTTGGCTGAATCAATAACTGTCATAAAACATTCTTATGATGTCCTTAAAAAATCTTTTTGCTTAGATTTAAATTTTACTATTAACTGTAGTCAACATTTCCTAAGAAAAACGGTGGAAGAATCCAGCCCTTTTCTAAGTTCTAACACAAGTTAATAATCGCAATGATTGTTCTTTTATTCTAACGTTAGTCACACCAGATGACTCACCTGAGACACTGCCATCTGAAATAGATGAGCCCTCTATTTATCATCTCTTCCAAGGCACAGTACATTAAGAGAACACCCCCAGTAACAGTTCTGCATTTCAGTGTCAGTGCAGGAACATGGATCCAACACCCAGTATAGGAGTAGATTGCATAGCCTTATGATTCTTCCTTAGTCAAAGACAAGTATGCAACCTTCTGAGACCCTAACAGTGCTCTAATTATGCTTATAGTTATAAGATGCATGGTATTATATTTGCCAACTATGGTATGTAATAATTTCTGTGTGCTGTTTTGCATCTTTTGAATACTTTAAGTAAGCACTCTGATGTATTTTGCATTTCTTCAGTCGTAATACTGAATAGTAATCCAAGCAACCGGTGAATGAATAAAACCCATAGCCTTATTATCTTTCCTGTATTGATGGCAAGCACAATACGTATGATCCACTGAAACTGCTATAATAATAGGCACAGTTATACATTATTATATATATTACACAATGTTTGCAATTTATGGACAGCCCTTTCCGTCTTCTGCTTTACATCTTTGAAGTTTTCTGAAGTCCTTTTCATCTCAGTGAACAGTGGCAGACTTAAAGATGCAAGTGCGATGCAATTTTTTTGCTGTACAAATTAGAGGATGAAAAGCCAAAATGCTCCTAGCTCTGATGTAATGTGACTAAATATCGAAACGTTTCAATAGGAGCAAAAAAAAAATACATTTGAAAACAAATCAATGGAATCAATCATAGCAAATAAGTTTGTTTATAGGCATATCTTGTAATATAAAAAAAAAAGAAAAAGAAAGCAGTGCAGCCGGTGTATTGTACTGCAATGTAATGTTGACAGTCCTTCATGTAAGATTAAATAGCCAGAGTCCAAATAAATCATGTAGTAAACTAAAATAAAATTAAACAAGGATTTGACGCTAGAACCAATGCTTTTTTATCCCTAATAAAAGCTCACAAGTTCCTGAAAATGAAATTTTATCACCAGTGTCATTTTAAATTTTAATGTACAGTAAGTTGATTAAAATATGAATTCTGAGAAATGGCTACATAGCATAACTTATTGTAATTAGATCATATTTTTCCTCTCTGTGCACTATACTTTGCAAATCTTAAAGGCAGCACTTTTGTCCAGTGGAAATAAACTCTCCATTTTGTTTGCAAGAGACTTTTATGATTATACTTGGCTTGTCTCTATACTCTTAATGCCTGCATTAAAATTAGGCAGTATATATAGGAATGTATTTTTTATCCTGATCATTATGAAATCTTGGTTTAGGAAGTCAGAGGCTCCTTCAGTTCTAATAGCAATCAGATAAGCACTAATATCTGGAAATAAAGGATTTAAAGGCTTTAGTGAATTTTCTTGGCAAACATTTTCTGTATTATCTGTTTTCTAAACAAAAGACATGCTTATACTCCAGAATACTTAGATTCTAAATAAAATGATGCTTAATTTGTATCATTTTTGAATAAAAATATTTAGCCATCTATTAACAGATATCACATGGCATGGAGTTATTGAATGTTTCTACAAGCCTGTTAATTCCCCTGGTACTGTCAGTGTTATATTTCCTATGAAAAGTGGTTAATAAAGTATTCACTACAAAGGAACAAAAACAAACAAACAACTAAATAAATAAATAATTTTAGTTCTACAGCCAAAACACCTGTTTATAGTTTACAAGTCTCAGGATGTCTGCAAGTCTATAATATCACTCCATTGGCTCTACTTGATAGAGATACTGGGAACTAACATCGGGAGGGACAATGCCAGGGCACTTCTATGGGCTAGGCTTGTAAAGGCACCAGGGCCACTAGCCTTGTACACACAGATGAACCTATGAACCTATATCACGTCATCACCTGTGGATTCAATTTTCTACAATATGATCTTTTAAATACTGGTTATCTGAATTATGTTTTGTTTTTAATGAAGAGACATTAGCTCCATTAAATTCAAATAAAAATAAAGATATTTTAGTGCTGAAATAAAAATACATGTAACTAAAAAACAAGAAAATCTACATAACATTTATACTGTACCAAAGACATGTGTGTGTGTGTGTGTGTGTGTGTGTGTGTGTGTGTGTGAGAGAGAGAGAGAGAGAGAGAGAGACTGGTTGTGGACTTTGACAAAATGTTGTTTCCAATAAGATCAGAGTGCTTATGTCAGCAAGTTATCTCATGTGAGGAAGTTATAAAAGAGCTACACTTTCATAAAAAAAGTCTGATCACTTAACAGACAAATTTCATAAGGCAACATTCTAAAACAGGGAAAAAGTCAAGAAGGCATGTGCAAATAGGTCACCAAACATTTTTATCTGATTTAAAGAATTGAGTTTTAGACTTTTTTCTTTTAAAAAAGATATATCTTCATCTATCTATCTATCTATCTATCTATCTATCTATCTATCTATCTATCTATCTATCTATCTATCTATCTATCTATCCCTTTGCGTGTAGAGCACTGGTTTGCCTGTGTACCAACACACAGAATCCCAGTGTAAAAACGTTGAAGCTATAAATGCCAACATGTACTGTGTATGCTCCAGGGATTACCCCAGAGATGAGCAAAACAACTACTCATGTTTTTGCAGGGGGCTAGCCTCCCTGCACCCTCCTCACCCCCTGCTAATTATATATCCTACCTGTGAGATTGTATAATCCCTGGGGAAAGGGAAAATTCCCCTACCCAGGAATGTTTTATCTCGCACACCTATTGACCATCTGTGTGTACTGATCAAATGGTGTCAGCCAAACAGGTCACAGTGTAGGTGCACAGTTGAGCCAATGCCCTAAACCTGTCTATCTATCTATATATCAACCTAATCTAATCTATCAGGCACAGACTTACATAATAACTGTTTCTGCATTTAAACTCTATTATGTTAGCAGGTAGGGGGTTGGTTTAAGTGTGCAGATACTTGTAATGGTTATGTTAGAGTTTTATTTCGCTCAGAATATAATTATTAAACACACATATGAAATGTTTTAGTATAGATATTACTGGAATTCAGTAGATATTTTGATTGATATATTTGATAAGTGCACAAATGTTTTCTCAAAACAGATGTTTAAGTAAACAGATGCAGAAAGCACTTGAATGAATATTAATATAATTCAACATATGTACTGGCAGGAATATCTGATAAGTGTTGAGATACTTGTCATAGTGCTCTTAGTATGTGTATGTGAACTGACTGAATTTAATGTATTTCAACATGCACATGCATTCCCCTTCACTTTATTGGTGTATATGCCATGCCTGATAGGGAGTTGTAACTGAAAGAGACCGTACTGTATCTGGGGCATTGAGGCAAATGATAAAAGCATTTCATGCATTGACTTTAGTCAGAGTAGCGAGATTAGTATTTACACAGCAAACAAACAGTATGTAAATATTGATATTTTTAATGTTGACAAAATATGTGATTAATGAAATATGTTATCATCTTGAAATGTCTTTAGCTGCTGTTGATTTTATACATTTAAAAAAAAACTGTGGTTTACCTTTCTAGAAACTGCTCTACATGACAGAGGGGGCAACACTGGTCCTCAGTTGAAAGAAAGTGTGTTTATTTCAGGTATATGAATGCTTAACAGTTTCCTTTACAGATATTTATAGATATGTAGAGCATGCTTTGATTTTTGTATTTAAAATAATATTTTGTTGAAAGGTAAAAATGTATAATGGTTGGTTTATATCTCCTAAGTGTATAGATGCTTGTGGGATTGGTATTAGTATGCATAAAATGTCTCAAAATGGGTAATTAAATAAATATACAGAATGCTGTAGTATGAATACTTTCTCAGTTTAGTGAATTTTAGCATAGACATGCACTTTTTTAGTTTTAATCAGTGTATATGTGTGTGGGTATATATATATATATATATATATATATATATATATATATATATATATATATATATATATATGGATAAACTTCTGAATGTCGAATTACCAAAACTTCGAATTTTATATAGTCAAGATCATATGACTGAAGTTTTGGAAACTCGACATTCCAAAATAAATCCAAAAAAAACTCCCAACTTTCTCAAGATTTATGCAGGGGGGGAGGCAAACCCCACTGCACCCCCCACACCCCCGCTACTTTTTTTATTTATTTTTTATTTAACATTTGTTGACCGGGAATGTCCGACTAGGTTCCACAGATCCTGTTTTCAGCGGAGGCCCGGGGAGAAATACTTAAATATACCAACTCTGAGATCGCATTACAGCAAGGAAAAGGGAACTCTCCCATTCTGCACTGTATGCAGATCTCCATTCAGAATTTCAAAGTTCTAAAACTTCGATCATATGATCTCGACCATATGGAATTCAAGGTTTTAGGAATCCAAATTCTGAAGGGAACCTATATGCTGCCCAACTGAAAGAACTCCAGCTCTATTCAGTCGCTTACCGCTTGCTCAGAGGTGACCTTTGCCTAACATACAAGGCCATGTCAAACCCAGATTTGATGAATATGCTTCACCTCAAAAAATCTAGATCCGTCAGAGCCACAAGGGCGGGAGACTTAAACCTCCGACTGGCTATTAATGGGGCGTGCTGGAGGGATAGATTCATCACCCAAAGACTCCTATGCTGTGGAATAAAATCCCGGTATATGTGAGGCAGAGCACCTCGCTGGCCTTGTTCAAGAGAAATCTTGACCAATGGATGGGAGATCAGATATACCCCAGGGATTACCTCAGTGTCACTGCTCAACAGAGGCACAGCAAAATAATGGGTATAGTTCCCCATACTAAAGGGGGTGCGTAAGCCAAAAACTATGGGCTAGGCTTGTAAATGCCCAGATAGCCTAGTATGAACCTATGAACCTATGAACCTATATATATATATATATATATATATATATATATATATATATATCTATATATATATCTATATCTATATATATATATATATATATATATATATATATGTGTGTGTGTGTGTGTTTCATAATGAGTGGTGATACAAAGAGGATCAACTGCATCAGGTGTTCCTTAATTAAGTCACAAAGATTCTCAGCTATTTACTTAGGTCAGAAAATTGAGACAGGTGCTTGCACAACAAACAAGCAAATCATTAGTTTATGTCGACATATTACCTGCATAAAAATGGAGTGTGATAATGTTTAATCTTATACATTGTATGAAAAACTATGGTTTACTTGTTTAGATATGTCACAAAATCGGGAGACAGTGATACTACTTATCAATGCAAAGTAAGTGTGCTTACTTCAGGTAGATGAAAGGTTACCTGCATATTTTATAGATATGAACAGCATTTTGTTTAATTTAAAAAGTATTATTTTGCTAGCAGGTAGAATTGGATAATAGCTGATCTATTTAAAGAAGTGTTCAGATACTTGTGCCAGTGCTATTAGTAAGAATGAAATTTCTTAAAAAGTAATTACACGAAAATGCAAGTACACATATATTGTCTCTTATGTTTCATAAGTCTTTTAGGTTGCCAGAGTATACATAATAAGCTAATTTAATGGAAAAGTGTGGATATAACCTATCTGTAAGTATGTAAAGTTTGTTAAATATATAGATAATAACACATTTATGAAGATTAAAGTTTTCTTTAAAAAGGTGTGTGAGTCTTGGTTTGTACATCTACATTGTATGAACTCTTCAGATAATTATCTGGTCATCCATAGGACTATTAGATCAGCTGCTGGACAAAATTATACCTATTTTAAGATATGGTGACTTTCTTCAATTATACCTAGATGGTGATAATTTATCTTTCCCAACCTTGTATTACGGTGCTGGAAAAGAGTATATATTTTCCTATTTTTTAGGACAAGTGTAGGCTTTATCAGCGTTAACTGGGTGACATCTCTGTCTTGTGGCAAGGCAGAAAATTAATTATAAGAAATCTTACCATACAATAATACCATAATGTCATTTGTTAAACTTACAGTATTTCAAGAACAGATGTTAATTATTGGATGTGTTTACTGAAAAAGATTCTATATGCAAAAAATTAAATGTATACCACAAGCTCACCTTTTGTAATACATACTTGTAATACAACAGCAGTCATGCAATGCGACAGAAAAAAAAAAGCCTTATTAAAGGGCAACTTGTTAGGCTATCATGACAAGTGTCAGAGGATGAAATCTTAGTTATTGACAAAACAAAGGTGATAAACATGTTTCAGGACAGGGGTTACCCCCACATACACACAAGTTTTACATAATAGAAAAAGACAAGTATTACATGCAGACCCACCAGGCACAAACCACTTTTGGCTACTGGTTTGGTACAGCTGATATTATTTTCCTTAAAGGCAGTGGATTTAATAATGCATGCATCATATTAAAACGGTGGTTGAGGCGAACTTTAAAGATTTTTCATACTATAATAGAATACCAAAAATTCATAAAAAACCTGCCTTTTGTGTATGAAAGAAATATATAAAAGACAGAGAGAGAGAAAGAGATTAGAAAGGGGGAACAAAAATTGGAAAACCTTCCACTGGAGTGTCTAGAACAACTTTATGTGGGATGAGTTCCCAATGTTCTTATATCTATACTGGTACTGAATTTTAGCTTAAAGCTTTTGAGTATAATTTTAGGTTTACCTATAAATATAACTGTAAAAGCATTGGGCTAATGTATCTAGCTTACTGTAATATGCACCACTGTTATTATGTGCCCAAGACAGAGAGTATACTCCAGGAACCTATTTATAAACATTTGTAAGATATGGAAAAGGGAAGTGAGAAGAATGCCCTACATATGCACATTTAAGTTTGTGGAGTTTACAAAAACTTTTATGTTCATGGTTTTGGAGCAAATACCCGTTGAACCAATTGTTGGCCAATGAAAGTTAAAAATCAAATTCAGCAAATTAATGTGGTAAATCAGGCAGAATGCAAGGAATCCCCTAGTATTAATGATGCTATTTCCATCTGCAGTGACTTAAAAATGCAAGCCGATAGATTGTAATTTTTATATACATCCCTTTCTAGAATACCCTACTGTATCTTTCTGAACATTTTTTAGTGACACAATATAATTTTTAGTAAATGATTTTATTCATTACTGACATATCAACTAGTTTAGAGTATTTTAACGCTATTTATGTATTCTGAGTATTTCAGCAATAGGTTGCATTTTTTATTGTTATAATGCTTTTATTTGGCACTTTTTGCTGAATGTCTTGAATGTTATTGGTTGATTTTGACATGTGATCTGGATTTTATAAGTATAAAATCATGTCTGTTTGGTAGTTCTGATGATGTCCAAAGTGACAAAACTTAGGTTCATAGTTTCATAGGTAGGTAGTAGGCTATCTGTCCGAAGGCATTTATAAGCCTAGCCGGAATTGTGTTGGCTTTCGCTGCCCCCTTAGATTAGTTCCCTGTGTCTCTGTCCAGCAGAGCCATTGAAGTGATCCCCGGGGTAAACTTTCTATTTCCTATCCACTTGTCAAGGTTTCTCTTGAAGAGCTCTGCCTAATGTAGTTTCGAATCATGTTCCAGAGCATGGGAAGTCTATGGGACAGGAATCTATCCCTCCAGCACATCCTATTTATTGTTGTGGTGAGGTTTAATCCTTAGAGCGTGAGGCTCGAGGGGATATGGTTTTCTTTAGGTGGAGCATGTCCATCAAATCTGGGTTGGACATGGCCTTGTATGTCAGGCACAGATCACCTCTGAGTAAGTGCAAGAATTCTGAACAAAGCCAAAGTAATGGGGGAAAAAGGGCCAAAATCATGAGCAAATTTTAAATACTGGTCTTATAAACTTAAAAAGTTGCTACAATAACATATTTTGCATTAGCATTAGTTTTCTGAGGGATATAAAGTCTGAAACTCAAATGTCTGTTATTGTTTAGAGGTTTCAGTCCTCAATAATTTTCCAGAAAGCCACAAATTTTATGATGAACAAAACAAAATATAAGACACAATATGATCAGTTTAAAGGTATGTGTAGCATTAGAAAAGGGAGATATAGTATTTGAAGTACAAGACATTTGGTACTGCAATAATAAATCAGACAATATTTTTGGAGGACGATAAATTGTACCTCGGTGGGAAACATTTTGTTTCTGTAAATGCCATTTCAGTTAAGGATAAATGACATGTGGGTTTGACAACTGAGGTTCTGCTGAGCTTTATGAGGTGTGATACTGCTGCTTAGTAATGGGCAGTAACCTTCTTTTAATACTTTAAAAGTGAGCTTGTTCAGCAGGATGACCCTCTGTTTTTTACTGTCAGTCAGTTGCTTTTCATACTGTATTTCAGTGTTGCTCTCTTAGACTACCCACAGTAAGGATATAAGGAAAGCTCAGTAGGAACCCAGATCAAGTCCAAGCACAATAATATTCCAAAAGCTGTTTCAAAATAAAAACACTGCCACTGCAGGCTTTTAAACTTAAAGAGTTTATCTTCCAAAACCTATATGACATCGAAAGTCATTTACTGAAGATTGGTTAGCAATAGTCTCATCTACAGTCTCTACTTTAAAACACATATCCATAAATGCATTGTGAGTTGTCTTGAGTATGGATGCTGTCTCCGACATTCTAGTAACATTGTTCCTAGTGGTTTTAATACCACTCTTCTCAGAGCCATTCATTGTATCCATAGGGTTATACTCAAGCTCAGTATCCACACCTTCAGCCATGGTTCCTTCCAACAGCCCAAAAAACAGATTACGGTTATAAGGAAAGCTCAGTAGGAACTCAGACTAAGCCCAAGCAGAATAATATTCCAAAAACAGATATCCAAAAGGCTGAAGTTGAGTAAAAACAGTTTTAATAATAATAAATGTACACACAAAAAAAAAAAAACAAAACAAAAATATTTACCTAAAAGCAATGTAAACAGGGTAACTTTAACATATTAAAGTAGCATTAACGTCATTTGTGATGTGGTGAAAAAGAACTGGCCAATACTTATAATGGATCCAAGTGTAGGAAATGGGGTTGGACCCCATCCAAGATTCTCTTTTAAAAAGAATAAAACCCTGAAGCAATGTTTATGCTATAGATAGAACAATATTGACAGGGTACATTATGAAAGGATAGGTACATATGCATGCAGATTGTGTAGTGCCTGTAGGTATGTGTGAATGGTTACTTCTGTTACACACCCCAGAACTATGAGCAAGATTGAGTTTAGTTTTTATGCTGACTACACAGATAAGAACATAGTCTGTTGGGCACAGTGCATTGTATGTGAGGGGTTCTATACTGGGAAAAACAATCAAATGTTGAAAGAAAGAGTACTTGAGCATAATAATGATATACACATTAGGAAAGAAAGTAATGCATTAGCCAAACATCTGATGAAAACAGATGATACCCATCGATTTACATTTTTGGTTCAGCATAAAGTTGGTACTAATATAAGAGCAGGTGAAATAGCTAATGAAACAGAATACATTGAGTTAAGATGGATTCTTGACCTGAAAGCTACTGTATACCCAGATCTGAAAAATGCTGTCTTTAAAACCTGCCCTGAAGAGGAGAGGATTGCATCATTAATTGCACCATGTGACTTGACATCTCTTAATTGTATATAACAAACACCACGGCTGATAAATTGTAGGCCTCGAGCACTGAAATGCAGGAAATCAGTACAAAACACGATCACCAACTGTACAGTTACAAAAGAAAGCATGCCCTCAATTTAAATACTGACTGACACTGTTGGTGATAGGTTAAACCCAAGCACATGTCAAACACTAATTACTATGCATCTAAAGACTGCTCAATATACAAATAAAGACACAGTACTTCAAATTCAACAAGGCTAACAAGCTAATATTAAAAATAAAAATAAAAAATAAAACATCTAAGAACTGTCACATAGACAGCATTTACATATATCATCATCAAAGACATCAAAAACATCATCAAAAACATTATGGTCTAAAACATCTCCTTTTCCTTAACAGAGGGGTTATATTGACCTTGTCATTGAGTCCTGAACTTATCTGCCCTACATCTGATGATCCATTGCATCTCTCTCTAAGGTATGATTGATAATGTCCTAATCTGATATATGTCCTCATCCGCTGCCTCAAAGTCAGAATCTAAGCAATTGGTACCTGTAGAGAACTTAAACTCATAATTAGTAACAGGATGGATGAATGAAACCCTAGTATCTATAAACCCACACTGGTACACCACATGGGTGTGTATTCCATGTTGATCCATTCATACGTCCTAAAACTGGTGAAACAGGCCTATGACATAGCATACTCTTGAGGTTGGGTTTATTCTTATAGCTGATGGAAGGTTTCAAACCCACGATTCCCTTGACCACAGGATCCAGAGTCAAGATCTCCCATCTATCTTCCATAAACCTCCTAATAGACCTGGCATCCTTACCTTGTGGCCGTTAGCCTATAGATTCAGCATAGATCTGAAAAATAGGGTCTGGCCACAGTACTAACGAATCCACCTGTGTTTTCATCCTACTGAAAGTACCTGAGTCATAACCGAGTAACCCATATCAGAAGGATTCAACCTTGAAGCCCTCATGATTTGTCCATTCATGACATTTTCAAATACATAGGTAGGATGCATACTACTCCTATGAAGGAGTGCATTCCGATAGCATGGTTTCCTATGTATAGAAGTATTGATCAGTCCACCTGGCAGTCTACAAATATCCACATCTAAAAGAGATAGCATCCTCTGAATAACCAAGTGTAAACTTCAAAATCCAGTAGAGTGGTTAACATTATGAACAAACAGCAACAGTTCCTCTAGAGAACCACCCCAAACGAGGAAGAGGTCATCTACAAACCTCCTATAAAACTTCACATGGTCTCTAAAACCACTAGAACCAAACAAATACTGATCCTCCCCACTCATGTTGGCGTAGCTATTGGCACATGAAGTGCCCATAGCTATCCTCACCAAACATAAACACATTATTGGTGAGTACAGTTTCCAAAAACAAAGATAGTAGGTCTATAACTCTAGTTACACGAACAGGTTTATAGACCTACTATCTTATGACCTCTTCCTCGTTTGGGGTGGTTCTCTAGAGGAACTGTTGCTGTTTGTTCATAATGTTAACCACTCTACTGGATTTTGAAATTTGAGTAGACCAGGTGGACTGATCAATACTTCTATACATAGGAAACCATGCTATCGGAACTCCGAAGAGAGAAGAGGAGAGATGTTCCTGTCCCGAGGTTATGACCTGTGGTACTTTCAGCCAGACCCTATTTTTCAGGGGTAAGGTGAGATCGATGCTCTCTATAGGTAGGCAGGCACAAGGTATCATAGAGCCCTTTTTTATATAGGATGGATGCCAGGTCTAGGAGAGGTTTGGAAGAGAGATGTGGAGATCTTGACTCTGGATCCTGTGGTCAGGGGAATCGGGGGTTTGAAACCCTTCCATCAGCTATAAGAATAAACCCAACGAGTTTAAGTTTTCTACAGGTACCAATTGCTTAGATTCTAATGTAATTTATTACTGCACCTCGCTGCACTATTCGTTCTATAGGTAAAAATAACTAGACTTTGGAGGGAGGGGAAACATATAAACATATTTTACACATAACACCACCACCTAATGTATTTAGCTTTGTTAGACATCACTAGCCCACAGCATACTTTCTCATTTTGTGTATAGAGGGTATAGGTAGTAGTAAGAGAGGGGGGGACATTATCAATAACCTTAGAGAGAGAGATGATGATATATGTAAATGCTGTCTATGTGACAGTTCTTAGATGTTTTATTTTTATTTTTTTTTTTTTATTAGCTTTGTTAGCCTTTGTTGATTTTGAAGTACTGTTATCACCAACAGTGCTCCACCAATAAACTGCTTGGATTTTATACTACAGTTGGTGATCGTGTTTTGAACTGTTTTGAACTGATTTCCTGCATTTCAGTGCTCGAGGAGCCTACAATTTACATTTATTTTTTATCCATTGCGATAGCTGGGTCTAGTTTCCATAGTACCGGTGTGGTTTTTGTTTTTGCTATCTCTTAATTGTATGGTTGGTTATCTGTATATAAGGTTTTAAGTGTTTTATCATTTTTTATGGTCTGAAGAAGCGAGTAAGCCGCGAAAGTGCTTACCAGTTTGTTTTGTGTACATTTATTATTATTAAAACTGTTTTTACTCAACTTCAGCCTTTTGGATGTCCATTTTTGGAATACCCACAGAAAGGAGTCTCAGTCTCCTGTTTTCAGCTCCAGAAAAGCAGGATTTTGGGCTGAATGCAGCATGACCGTATGCAGGCCATATTCCATTCTAGGAACCAGCACATAGAAGGCTATCACTCTTCTTGTTTCGTTGTATGTTTGATACCCTGCTTTAAAGTACTGACCATGTGTTCATTTTGTCTATCTGTCCTTCCTAAATTGGGTAAAAGGCAAATTCTGACCTAAGGTGATTCTTTAGCATCTGCAGAATTGCAAATGGAAATAGCATGCAGGTGAAGTCTTCAATGGTAACATGAGATGTAGTCTTAAGCTTTTGGTGTGTGCCAGATAGCATGACTGCAGTCTTAGTTGCATTAATAGGAGCAGAAGACTATACTTCATAAGCAGTCACAAATAACACAACATGCTTAAACATGTACATCTTTAAGTAGACACACAAACATTCATGCTTCCCTTTTCAAGCGCCTCCCAAGTTGAGTAGGGATGCGCATGACAATCCTTGCATAAATCTGTGTCTGCCCATCAACTCGTCAAGACTAGCCTTAAATTTTGTCAGGTCAGTGGTTTGTTTGACCTGTTGTTGGACTTATTCAATATAACTGAAATACACTGAGTTAGGCACCTCCATTTATGATGAGTCTTGTGTATTTGTTGGTGTAGCTTTAGGTCCCTAGAGCAGGTGTTTGTAGAGTCATTGTGTAACAGGAGGTCAGATAGGACTGAGTCTTAAGCAAGGCTCTGATCACTTCAGAACTGTTTGTAGATTACTTAGTATTAGGATACATGTGTTTTTGTATCAGAATAGCTAAACAATTTAAGGCTTTTAATTGTCTTGGTATGGTATCTTTGAGGCCTTTATAGCTGAGCAATATATGTTTGAAGTTATACATCCTAAAGGGAACACTGTATTCAATTAAGAGTCTAGTAAAGGAAGTATACAATGGCAGGATGTCTTTGGTTCTTAAAGATGTTTCATTAGATGGGGCAACATAGAAAAGTTCCTGACTATGGTGGAAATATGACAACTAAATGAAAGAATTGTTCATATAAGTAACTAGGTCTATTATGACTGAGTTTCTCTGAAGATGAGTAACTATTTATAACTTATGAGAAGGGAACAGCTTTTATCCAAATGCTACTATACTACACTTTTTTGCATTTGACTCAAAAACAATTTTTGGTACACCAGGTGTGTGCATATTCCAGCCCTTGCTGGCACTATTTATTATCAGTGGATGAGTAGATCACAGTGCCCAGCTTGCAGTCACCAGCAAACTTGATCAGCCACACTTTTGGGATAATGGAAAGGATGTCCTAAAATAGATACAAACAGGAGACAACCTAGCACTCGCTCCCTATTACCCCACTAGTTACAATTTCACACTTTGAGAGGGTAACAGCAACTTTTACAATGTAGGATCTGTTGGATAGTCATTTTGCAGTCTAGCATATAAGACAGTGGTTTGCATTAAATGTGTCTAACTGATAATACCACCATTGTAAGGGGAAGGATCAAAAGCCTTGGCCAAATCAAGATAAGCAGATTAGCCACATGTGCTGACTGACCACTGTTTGCATCCTCTGTGTCTTTTTCAATGAAGCTTACTAGGTTCAAGAAACAGGACTTGCCCTTCACAAAACCAAACTGATTGGGGATCCAAATCACATAAGGAGCTCTGCTATGACACATTCCATAATATTGCATATAAGGGGGTCACTGATGACCCTATAATCACCAGGATCTGTAGAGTAACCACCACTGTGTAGGGAAGTCACAGTGGTTGTTCTTCAGGCAATAGCTCAGGCCATGTGGACAGACTAAGGTTGAACACTTTAGGTACAGGTTCAGATACTGCATACTTAGGATTGATAGGAATGCTGCCTGGATACTTAGGATTGATGGGAATGTTGCCTGGTAAGTTGCTGACTTCATGGTAATACTACTTGTAGTCTTTGTTAGGAATTCTAATACTTGTTCCAAAGTAATTTCCAGGATTACTACATTTTCAGGGATACTGGGGACAGCAGTGTGAGTAACTGGAGTAAAGTTAGCATTAAATGTGTATGTTAATATATTGGGTTTATCCTTCGGACTGGGATATATGATATCATTACAGATGAGGTCAGTACATTGCTGGAGTCTATGCATTAATTTTAAGACATAATTGAAAAAAGATATATAGTTTCCTTCAGTATCTGTAATGACCTTAAGCTCATACTCTGCTTTACATTTTCTAATAATAATTTGAAATTCCTTGCTGGCATATTTTGTTGTTGTCCTGAGACAAGGGAATGGGAATTTCTTACACTTTTTCATCATTTTCTTTCTTTTGTTACACAGTTTATTAATATGAGAGTTCCATCAGCAATGTTCAGTCCTGAATTTACCATTATATTTAGTTTATTGATTATTAATGGTAATTCAGATCCATGTCAACTCAAAGTCTCACTGTAATGTTTTAATAATATTGTCTGCATTTTGACATACCCTGGTGAGGACATTACTGTTTGCATATAGAATTTATGCATTTATTTAAATTTGTTTATTAGGATAATTGGCTGATCCACAGAGGGCACATTTCATCAACAACCTAGGCAGGTATGCACACATGAGAACATACAGTAAAAGTAACATAATTGTACACTCTTTATAATTCAGTCTAAGGAGAGAAACACATAATATTTACATTACATGAATTGCAAACAGATAGACGATCCATGAGCTGAGCGATACATGCAGGTTCTTTATTTACAAATCTATACCTACAAAGACATTTAAGATTACTACATGAAGAAGGATGAAGACAGGGTTGAGAGAGTGGTAGAGCCATATTGTAAAGGTAGAGGAGGGGTACGATGGAGGAGTGGAAGAAAACAGGAGCAGTTGATGGCATGCGAGGACTAAGGTGTGGGGGGGCACTGAGGCTAGGGGTGCTCAAGTTTGAGAAGGCACTTGCAGCAGATGAAGGTGGGGGTCTAAGTTTGAGAAGGTACTTGTAGCAGATGACAGAGGTGGGAGTCTAATAGCAGGAGGGTTATAATTATGTTGTAGGAAGACAGTTGAAACATTTATATAATTATCTTTTTTGCAAAAGCAAATACTTGGAAATGTCAGGGGAGATCATTGATGAAGAGAAAAAGCAGTAGAGGTTTGAGTACTGATTCTCAGGGTATCTCATTTGGGATGGTACTGTATTCTACAGCACTGGTAATTCCAGCTATCTGAAAGGATCTCTTTGTAACATAGTCTTTGAACCTCTGAATGGCCTAATCAGATAAGCCAGACATGGCTTTATGAAGAAAAAAGATGTCTGCCACCAGACATTCTTTGGTTTGCAGTTAGTAGGTATTCATTTGCTGATACTCTGACTCATGTCAATTTGGTAGATTGTTTAGGTTTTGGTGGACTTAACTATCAGGTGTGAGACAGGACTGCTTTGCTCGCAGTGGATTGATCACTGACCTATTTGGTAGAACAGGTGACCACATTTGACTACAGACTGAATTCATCAGTTGGTGCTACAGAACAGGAAACATTGCTACTTGCTACTTGTTTGACTGCTATTTGGTTTTGCATGAGCTTCAGAATTCTTTATCTTGGTGACTTAGATGGATTTTGCTATTTTTTTTTTCCACTAAATATTTTTTTATTATTTCAAATAAGATGTCTTAAACATTGCATGAAATAAAGATAAATAACATATTTACAATTCTAAAACATTAGTAACTTCAAACCATTATATAACTATTTACATTGGTGTCTATGCAAATAACATTGAAATTCTATATTATATTAAGTTAGAAACATAAAATGATATATCTTCTTCGATTTTTTCGAGTATTTCCAGTACTTTCATCCAAGAGTAATAGTAAGAAGTAGATCTTTTAGTTCTGTTCTTCACTGTTATTATTTCCATGTGAGCAACTGTTGTTGTTAAAGTCTCAAATTCCTTGAACGTAGGCGAAGCCTCATTTTTCCAGTGTATAGTTATGATTTTACGTGAAATTGCTAATAGTGACCATGGGATTTTAGTGTCTTTTTTGGTACACAGTTTGGAATAGGAGAGTTGAATAAAATTAAAGACTTTGTTAATTGAAAATTATCATTATAAACAGCCTGTTAATGGATTTCCAGTACATATTGGACATATACATTCATAAAAAACATGCTGCCAATCTGCTTTTATCTTGGTATGGCATCTCCAACATTGATCTTCAATAGAATACATTTTGGATAACCTATGTGGTGTATAGAATCTTCTGTGTAGATATCTCCAAGTGAATAATTGCCAGTATTTTGATCATGTAGAAAATTTGGAAGATTTTAGAATATTACTTTTTTCTTCTTCAATTGGAGGATGGTTGTTTATTAAAGTATAATAATCCCAGTATGATTTTTCATGATCGTTTTTTGTTTTTTTAACAATTTTATAGATATTAGACAAATAACCTGTACCCTGATAAGGCTGTTTTGTAATAAGAATAAGGTATTCAATGAGTTTTGGAGCTTCATGTCTAACTGAAGGTTGCATTTGTTCTATTTTATTTATAAAAAAATGCCTTAGATTTTGTAAAAGCAACCAATTGTCTTTATTTATATTATAATTATAAATTATCTGTTCCTTTGTTAGAATTTTCCCTTTCTCTATAAG
The DNA here is from genome assembly GCF_019279795.1 of Protopterus annectens. Lineage (NCBI taxonomy): Eukaryota > Metazoa > Chordata > Ceratodontiformes > Protopteridae > Protopterus > Protopterus annectens. The sequence continues at coordinate 1,363,256,495 of NC_056743.1, forward strand.
TTGATGCCAAAAGAGTAATGTTTCTTCTTTAAGTATATTTATTTCAGATATTTGGAATGCATCTAGAATAGTTGGTGTAAAAGCTATAGGGAAAATAAGAAAAATCCAAGAATTAATATTTGGTATTTTGTTTATATGTGTTTTGAACACTGAAAGTGTAGAGCTTATATAGTTTGATGGCAATTTATTAATATTATTCCTTTTCCCTAAAAAATAATCTTTTAACATCCATATAAGGGGTGATGGTATTACTGTTAAGTTGTCTTGTATGTGATTATAATTGATTTCTATGTAAATCTGCTCATGGGCTTGTTTCCATATAGGTGTGTATGATTTAACCATAGTGTTATGTTTTTAATAACAGATGAGGTAATATATAAATCAATATCCAGTAATTAATTCCACCGTCTTCCCAGTCTGGCAAATATTTATTTAAGGCTATACAGGGTTTATTTGGAAACCATAGAAAATTTAAAATTAGTTTATTGTATCTTTGAATAATATATTTGGGAGGTGGCAATGAATAATTTTACATTAAGTATAATATTTTGGGAAATATGATTATTTTAATAAGATATAATCTGTCTGCTGTTGAAAAGATATATTTATTTCAGTAACCAATGTTTGTTCTATTCTGTCTACTATTTTATTATAGTTAAATATTAGAGAATCTGTTCATTCATTGAGTATATTTATTCCCAGATATAATAATTTACTTTCTATTACTATATATTTGGAAAATCTTTTGTTTATATTATTTTTTTTTTTATAATTACAGGGCATAATTTTAGTTTTGTTTTCATTAAATTTTAAGCCTGAAATACTTTGAAATGTATTCATGGAGTTAAATAAAGCATTCCAAGACTCATTTGCATCTGAGAGAGTTAATAGTATGTCATCAGCAAAGAGTTGGATTTTAAGGTTTAACATTTTATTAATACAAATGCCTTTTATGTTATTGTTTGATCTGATTTGATTTGCAAAGGATTCTATGAGTAATGCAAATGACAATGGTGATAAAGGGCAACCTTGTTTAGTTCCCTTTTTGATTGTTATAGGGCCTGATCTATATGATCCCAGTTTAACATATGCAGTAGATTTTTCATATAGTATTTGGATAAGATTATTAAAATTAGAAGGAAAGTTATATTCTTTTAAAACTAGTGAAAGAAAGTTCCAGTTAACCAAATCAAAAGCTTTATTAATATCTAATGAGATTACATTTAAATCTAGGACTTTATGTTTGCTATAATCTATTAATGTTAGTATTCTTTTAATATTATCTGAAGTATTTCTTCCTTTAATAAAACCTGTTTGATCTTTGTGAATTAAGAAAGGAAGAAAGTGTTTGATCCTATCTGCATATATAGCCATAAACATCTTATAGTCTAAATTGAGGAATGATATTGGCCTATATGAAGAACACTGCTTCTCATATTTATCTGGTTTGATAATTGGGGATATCAATGAATATTTCCAAGAGGATGGTATATTCAAATTTTTATTGGCTATATCATATACTTTTAATAATAAGGATATGGCTTGATTAGGTATTAATTTATACATTTCTGGTAGCATATTGTCTGGGCGGTGCTTTATTTGCCTTGAGCTTTTTAATTTGTGATTTTAATTCTGTCATATTGATTGGTTTGCTTATAATGTCTATTTGTTCTTGTGTTAATTTAATATGAATATTATTTTCTAAGTATTTTTTTATATCCTTAGTAGGTGTATCTTGAGTATTTATGGAATTATCAATGTTAAATTGTAGTCTGAATGCTTCTAAAATATCATTTAGTTCCGCAACTCTTTTGTTAGTATTAGGAATAAATATTTCTTTTATTTGCTTAGATTTAATTTTTTTTTTGTTCTATTAGTTAAGTATCTCAGGTGTGCTGAATTAGTAGAGTATGAGTTTATTTTTATCTTTTCTAAGTTAATCATAATCTTATGATGTAGCAATTCTGTATACTTCTTATTGATTTGCATAAGTCCTTGAATTTGAGTAGCATTACCCTTTTATATTTCCAGTTTCAATTTATCTGCTTTGTTTTGTAAGTCTAGCATATCTTTATTCCATAACTTCCTTTTATTTATGTACCAGGATAATATCTTCCCATATGTAACTGCTTTTAATGAATCCCAGACATATATTTCTGAAATATCTTCTGTGTAATTTATTTCTAGAAAGTTTTTGATTGTTTCTTCATAAAATTATTTGAAATCTGTCAATTTTGTGATATAGGAAGGTATCCTAGTAATGGGATTTGAATAAAATGGAGTAAGCTCTACCTCAAAGACTATGGCATTATGATCAGATAAGGGACAATATTTTGACTTTGTCAATTTTTGTTATTAGGTCATTGGCAATATATATTCTATCAATTCTAAAGTTAGTTTTATATCTATGAGAATAAAATGTGAAGATTAGTGGGTCTGGTTCTGCAAATTTATTTATATCTTTTAAATACAATGTATCTATAAATTTTGATAGTGCTTTAGAGATAGGTTGTTTTCTTCTTTTGGATTTAGAATCTGTATCTTTTTCATTCATTATATAGTTGAAGTCTCCCGCCAGTTTCAGGCTACCCTTAGTTAAATGAATTATCTCTTCAAAATGCTGTTTAACTGTTTTTAATCCTAGTCCTGGGATCCAATATAGATTTACTAATGTATAGATTCTCTTATTTAACTCTATTGAAGCTAGACAAAACATACCTGATGTATCTTGATGAGTAGTAATTATTTTAGGTGTTATAGTTGAGTTGAGAAGTAGTATAGCTACTCCTCTTTTTTTGTTTTGTATTGAGAGTTTATTAGTATTGTGTAATTATTAATATTTAAGTTGTTTATATCTCTATCTAATAAGTGTGTCTCTTGTAAAAAGACTATTTGTGGTTTATGTAAGTTTATGTACTTGAATAGGCTTCTCCTTTTATTACTATTATTTAGACCATTAACATTTATGGATAAACATTTCATTTCCTAGTTTTGAGTTTGTTTTATGTGTGAGTTTATGTAAATATTGTTTATTCTTAGTTCCATCTTGGATACAGAATTCATAAAGTTTTTCTTGTATGATTTTTGCATGTTTCTGAGTGACACCAAAGTGATAGAATAAAAAAAAAACTTCCAAACTTGTAATTCTTAACCTTAAAAACCATTCCCTATCGCTATGAGGTAATATACCTCTTTGTTTGGTTAGTGAATCTAACCAAACAAACTTTCTACCCTCACAAATATTTGGATCAGTTTCTCTTATCCTCTTAGTTTTTAAATAAAGATAATTGAATAATATATTAAGATAATCTAATCAGCTAAAATATATACATATATTCTTTACTCATCTTATTGTAATTCAGTAATACTTATTTCTAATCAGGTTTCAAAAAGGTACAAATATTTAGATTAAGGTAGTATCATTTCAAAATAATTTAGGGTATTAATAAACATGTTAAAATCTATAAATGTATATTTCCTACATCTGTTGAAAACTATTTACTGACATTACTGTATAATACAATACCATTGTTGTGCAATTGTTTTAGACTACTCAAGTCCGAAACCAGTGTTTAAATTAGTATTTGCAAAGTCATATTGGAATAAAAGCATGAATAGTTCTGAAACCACATCATATTTCATGTTTAACATAAACTGAAATGCAATACAATGTACAAGTATATTAATATTTCTTTAGTAGACATTAAATATGTTCCTCTGATTGCATTTTTCAGCTTTTCAAAGACAATTCCCATGGCTGGAGACAATAAGATCAAAATTTAGACATCTCCCCTATCCAAGAGACTACTTATAATGTTGTTACTTGATTGTTTTGTTGTTAACACTTCTATCAACTTTCAGAGGGACTTTGTATAATAAAAACTGACACAGTACAGAGGTAAAACTACAGTGCACTTGACCACATTTTTAAAGCAAACATCTATGTATATCACATATTAACTCTTACAGCTTAGACTGACACTTAACCAGTGAGTTTATCGGCTGACAATAAGTGCTGGAGATATAATTTTGGCTTACTTAACACCAGTAATTTAATCTTATGACTGAATAAAAGTTTAGAATTAAACATCCGGAGCTTCTTATTATAGTATTTAAAAAGTATACTGGAGAACATGTCAAAATAATGGAAGCTGCTAAGATTTAAACTATTATGCATGAAAATGTTACAGGTTAAAATTCCTAACCCATTTTGCAGTAAATAGACAAAATGCATTTAAACTATGGGGTAATACCTTTATTACGTCAAAAAGGTGTTTAAGAAGCTTTTTTTCCCTCTAACATCAGAGGATAGCTATGGTGATCCATGCACTGCGAGAGTATTATTTATCCTGGTAATTGCTTTATGACTGTATATAGAAATATTTAATTCAAATAATTAACTGGCATTACAACAATATTTCTCAGAAAAGTTGTTTTACAGTTAATGACTAGATAGAACGCATCATTGAGAGGATACATTTATCAAATGTCAAGTGCATTAGCTATAAGTGTCCCCTCAAATTAATCCCTGATCAATTTACTGTTTACTAAAGTTGCAGACTAATACTGGCATCTTTTCATGTAGTCATATTGGAACATGAAAATACAGGTCTGCTGATTAGGAACAATCAGGCTCTCAACTGCTAGACAATACATTTGTCTGCAGAAAGGTTTAAGAATTACGGTTGCATTGTCAAGCATTTTTGTTTACACTAACAGTAACATGATATACCCGCATACACTAGTATTGTGTCATTCTTGATAATGTAAAAAGCCAGGTAATATTATAAGAAGGGTGAAGCCACAGCCAAGTAATATAATAAGAAGAGTACAGCCACAGTCATTATTCAGATGAGCAAATGGGAACAGCATGAGCCATCTAAGGATGGATAGTTCATTGAGTACTTGCCACAATGTATGTCCATAATGCATGGTAACTTAGTAATAAATTAGGGTGTGGGCTAAGCCTCTCCCTCTTCTACTCAAATTAGATTTAATACAATATGTGTGTAGAACACAGATGCTTCGACAAAGTTCAAAGCTATATGGGATATAAATATTGTATAATTGACACATTGGGTTAAATCCACTGTTATGTTACTTATTATAGTTGTTTATATAATTATTGCTTTTACTTTCTCTAGCTAGTATATTATACTGTTATTTAAACGTTTGATTTGCTAAATGTACCTTTAACCTTCTTGTTGCATCCCATTTGTCCACTTGAGGGCATATTTTGGTAGCAGGACATTAGTAGTATTTTGTAGGAGCATCAGTATGGGAAATGGCAATTTTCCTTAAAATAAACCTGTCAGTTGCTTCACATTTACTAGTTTCTTTAGAGAATTTGTAAAACAGCAGTGATTTTATTTGCTGATGATTAATTTCTGCTCTTTAAACTCTGCTGTATAAAACATAGTAAGGGATAGCTAAAATGTCTGGAAATCTAAACTGACAGAAAGACAAGCAGATATATGTCCTTATCTATCAAGGTGCTAGAAGTCATCAGTAGCCATAAGCTGAAAGTGCTTTAAAAATATATATATCTGTGTATAGTTATATGAACCTCTTATATTATTTACATTTCCTTAGAAGAAATTTAGGTTTTTGTATCTTTAAATGTGAACCTAGCTTATTTCCTGACTACACATCAATTAGAAAGAGTCAGGGGATGGCGTACACAAGTAAATGTGACAAGCAATAAGTAACTTGAGTTTCTAGTGATGTTTGTGGTTGTTAAATTGTCTCGAGAACCAAGTGGGAAAAGGTATGTGTTTTTTCTTTTTTCTTTTCCCTTCTCTTACTTCATGACAAACTCATGTAGTGTGCACGTGAGCACTCTAGTTTGCGGAGTAGTGTTCACAACTATCAAACTTTGCGTTTTAAACAAGTTATGCCTTATTTCTCTACAAAAGAAAAGACAACAGGATATCTAAGCTAGTCACAAGCATCTTTCAACTCCGGATGTCCGGAGCCACAACACACCTGACTTATAGCCTCAAAATATCACTTAAAACATATTTTTTTCACTGGACTATATCAGTATGTGCATATGGGTCAAAGGCAGAACATCTTTTAAGATTATTTAAAGTAGTCTTATGATACATCCTAACTGAAATACTTCATTTCAAAAGCAACACATTTCCGCCCAGCATTAGCGTTTATCCAAACAGGGACACTTTTAACTTACAAAAAGTAATGCTGTCAGGGATGTAACTGATAATAAGTTATATAGCAGCCATTACTATACCTATTAAACAATATAACCATATACTGATTAAAGTATTATAAGTTAATGAAGACTTTATAAAAAGAAAAGAAAAATAAAAACAACAAAACACAAAGAGAGAGAAAATAAATAAACAAATAAATATACAAATAAATAAATAAATATTTGAGAACATTATTATGCATTGATTACTCTGATTAAGAATATGAAAATAATAGATGGATAATAATGAAAAATAGAGTAATGTTTAAATTATGCTTAGTATATTGATGTGATTTAAGATAAATGTATTTACATTTATGCTAATTTTGACATTTAAAATATAATTGAAAACAGTACCTGTTTTGGTGTAACTTGAAGACAGTAAGAACTTTTCTTTTGTTGTTAGTATTATTATTTAGATTTTTACAGAATATAACATATGTAAGATTATTTGTCCTTTAGTTTTTTTTTTTTGCTCAACAGTTTTCCAATTATTTACTTCAGCATTTCTTTTCGGTGTACTTATTGTCTAGTCCATAGATTCTTCATGTGTTAGGATGTTGTTGTTGGTAAGGTATTTTATTGCTGAATCTACTGTTTCAAAGATTTTTATTTCATTTGGTAGAAAAACTCTTAGTTTTGCTGGGAATAAAAGATGGACTTTCAGTTGCTTTTTCTTCAAGGTTTTTATTATTGGTAGAAATTATTTTCTTTTTGAAACCACCTTTGTAGAATAATCATTGTCAAATCTTATTAATGAATCACTGTATTTGATGGGAGAATTTGCCCAAGCATTTCTTAATATAAGATCTTTATCTTGTGTAGAAAAAAGTCTCACAATTATAGATCTCAGCTTGTTCTTACCTGGAGAAGAAGCATTTCCAGAAGCTGCTAGTGATCTATGCGCCCGTTCTATACCATATGAAAGAGCTTCAGGTATTTTTGTTACATCTGGTATCCAGGTGGTAAGAAAGTTTATCATATTGTCCCCTTCAGATTTTTCTGGTAGACCATATATTCTAATATTATTTCTTCTTGTTCGATTTTCCATATCATCAAGCTTTTCCAGTAAATATGTGTTCTGTTGAAGTAAGACTTCAGTTTGTTGTTCTTCTATTTGGACTTTAGTGTCAATGTCACTTAATGACTGTTCAATAAGTGATATCTGTCCTTTCTGCTATGTAAAACATTTCTTGAAGCTGTTCCAGTTGTTGTGAGCACTTTTCTTTAAAAGTATCTATTTTATTGTCCATCTTATCAATTTTTATTGTAAGTTCCTGTATATTTGTAATGAGAGACTGCAGGTCTTTTTTGAGAGAAGAGTCTTGTGCTGTATTCCTTAGATGACTCATGTTGTAAAGCTGATATTGGTGCTGATTTTCCAGTAATTAATTTGACAGGAATTATTCAAGTTCTGACAATAAAATTTTTCTTATAGATGCTCAGAGTTATTAGAAATAAGTTAGTAATAAAAATGTCTTCAAATTAAATATTATTTTGTAAAATTCCTGTCAGGAATTGTATTGAGGTAAGAGAGCTGAAATGAAGTGAAGCTATCGGTTCAGCATCCTAGCCACGCCCCACAGATTTTGCTACTGATGGACACCTGGACATTTTGGTTATTTATTTCATGTATTTATTTACTGGATATGACTTGTTCAATCTTTGAGGTACTGTGCTATTTAAACACCATGACACTTTTCTTTCTTTGCAAATTTTTTGAGCTTATGGCTATGAATTTAGATTACTTATGTGTCTATAAGTTTTTGTTACAACACTTTTTGGATATAAAACTGTTACATTACAGTGTAGCATGAGAATGGTTTTAGCACCAATCAAACAATCCAATCCAGTATATAAAGGGGTGCAAAATATGAGGAACCCCTATGCTGGTACTAGGAAAAAAATATTAAATCCTCATATAAGTAACAAGTTAAGCTCTTTCATCCTTGTATAAAATCAAAAAGGACTTCATCAAATCTGAAAAATAAAAAAAAAAAAACAACTGTCTTACTTTCTTAAGTGAGCTTATTAATCAACACAAGAGTGGTCATTAAAGGAACAATACCTATTAAAAAGAGCTAGCCAGTAATAAGAATATTACAAACATTATGTAGGCTCCCACAAGTGTACTGGTGTAATACAAAATTAAAACTAATTGCAACTTGATGAAATACCAAAAAAAAAAAAAAAAAAAAAATTGTTTAATATATTAAAAACCTTGATTTATATATATATATATATATATATATATATATATATATATATATATATATATAACAACAAGAATCAAAATATAGCAATTATTTACATGAATATTATTTAATGTTTTTTTTTTTTGAAAAACAGCTTATTGGTTATTACTTAGTTGTCTGCAATTTGATTACCGAATTAACGGAAATATACTCATATAATGCTTCAATGGAGGTGGCATTTAGCCTAAGCTGCCACATCAAGCCTTTATATTCTAATTTAGTTTTCCAAATATGTTTCTAATATTTTGCAACCATTTACAAACAGGGCTGGATTGTTTGTTTGATTCCTGCTGTTACCTGGTGGGGTAATGCCCTTTCCTTTGGTTTAAGCAACATGTTTTAATATATCATATTATTCAGAGTTTGAGTCAGAGTATCTATGTAATTGGTATTTCTACTGAATTATTCATGTAGCTAGTGATCATTTTCTTTGCTTATTGCATTTTGCAAACAACTTACACTTTAAACTATTTAATAAAGTTGAAGTTCTCAAGTATATTTGCTATAGGATGGAAGAGGGCTATAGGCCTGTAGGCAGTTGCTGTGGAAGATGTGGAATTTTTAGGCAGTTGAACTATAAGTACATGCTCGAAACCATAAAGTAGTGATTTAGTGGTAAGTGCCAGACAAAATTTATATCAGAGATTTGCGGAAAACTTTTTAGCATAGTCTTAGCATAAGGGTTAGACATTCACTTTGCTAAGAATGCTAAAGTACCTATAATAAAGAAAACAGTCAGCCAGCTATAAACCCTGCCCTGTCAAACAGCTTTAATTTGCTTCTGATGAAGTATGACCAAAATGCATAAATGCTGGTGTGGCAGCTGGCAACTCCCACCCCCTTCCCAGCTCTCACAAATATGTGTACAACAGTTGCACAAAAACGCAACACAAAACACCATATCCAAAGCACATACACTCATCACCACTGCACCCATTGTACATCACTGACCCCCCTCCTCTCATTTCATCTCCAGTCGTTAAATACTATCCTTGTCTCTCCACTATTCCTTCCTCTCTGCCCTCCTACTGCAATAACCTCCTAATTCTTCAAAGCCCACTCCCAGATCTAATATGCCAACAAATGTCTGCACTAGCTCCCCCCTTATCATTTACCCTCTTCACTCCAATATGCCCTACCTCATGCCATGCGCTCTTCTTTCATTACAACAATTTATGGCCCCTTTTCTATCTCTGAGTCCTCACATCATGGTCTCTAGATGACCTTCTTCCAACATTCATATACCTAAGCACTTCCTTCATTCTAACATTTCTCCAGCATTCTTTCCCCAATCTTTTGTACATCTGCTGAAACTGCTCTACCTTCCCATTAAATTTAAGTACCTCCTACAAAATACATACTAAATCCATATATCCCGGCCAGCATAAAGCTCACCCTATAGCAATACAACTATGTTTCAGTGGATATGTTCATCATTATCCATGTCTAGAAACTACAACAATTTATATTTCAGCACATACTGATTCCAACTTCATGACATCTAGTAACTAATTAACTCCCTCATGGGTGCAAATTATTTGAGATGTACCTCTCTGTACTATTTAAAGAGAGGCATGATAGACCTCTTGGAATATGTGTCTGAGGCTGGTATGGATCTAACCGTGAGCAGCATTCTGTTGTCACCAAAAATGATGCCACAATACAAAAGATTATTGATTTCAAAAACTGGCTTGGATCCTGGTGTCATTTAAAGGATATACAGCATATATCAACCTGGGAAGAGATGGTAGACAGTCTCACTTGCTTTGTCAAAGATGGCCTGCTTCTCTCTCTCAAGGCTTTCCTGTATTAGCTAAATCCTTGTCCACCCACACAGTGCATTTTGTAGGCAATGGCAGTCTTCTAAAGCTTTCAACATAAGTAAATAGAATCCAGATAACATTAAGGTATTGCTGCTCAATGCTTCAATGCTTGGAGCTTTAACAAAACAAAAAAAAAATTGGAAATCTCTAATAGAAGCATTATCACAGAGGGTTTACTATCACATTGGTGATCGCACTATGTGCGATCAACCAATGTGCGAAATTCAGGCAGCAGAACCGGAAGCACGATCACGGCATTGTCGAACCTTACAATAGCGAACATTCTCTATAGCAAAGTTCGACAATGTAGTGCAGATCGCACTATAGTGGGGATCAGGAATGTACCATTTCCTCAGTGTGGTACGATCTCGGAGTTTGTATATATAAGTAGGTGGGTGTGGGAGGTGCAACGGGCTTGCCCCCCTGCAAAAACCTGTTGTAGAATATTCACTAGATATGAGCATTTCAGTGTAGTCGACATGTTCAACATTCGACTTCACTGAAATGCTTGGTTCGGCCTTTACACTGTTCAGTGTTCAGATTTCCAAACATTTTGTTCGGACATCTGTACATTCGAGCATTATACTGTCGAACATGTGATAGTAAACCATCACAGAGATCTGGTTCAATACTATTGAATGTGCTAACAGTGCATATTTTCCTTGCCTACAATACGTTCATGCCCACAAAATTAGACAAAGGCACTAAAGGTGATGATTTCTCCATATTCTTAACAAAAAAAAAAAAAACACAATCTCTAGACTAGGACCTGGAACTCTTACATACCAAACTTCCTAGTAACAAAACTCCTTGTCATGAAAGGAGATATTGCCAGCCCAGCTATCTGGAATTTGTAAATAATTATATGTCATTTGTGAATATCAACATGATTTATATAGAAGTGTGACAAAGAGGCATACTGCCAGCACAGCAGACTGGAATTTTGTGAATGGTTATGTGTCATTTATGAATGTTAGCATTCTTCATGTAAGATGCTTGTTACAACCTTATTTAAACTGTATGTTATACATATATCAAACTAGGTTTGTACAGAAATGTGTGTTGAAAAGTGTTTGTAAAGTACTGAGCTTAATGTATCCACAGGGTACTCTAATGGAAAAGAACAGAAATGTATATACACTATTGTAACTGTTTAAATGTATATATTCTAACAGGGGAGACTGGAACACAGAAGGTTAACTTGCAAAACCTGAGAAAAATAGTTGAAATTAAATTATTTTACGGCTGGGCCATAAAAAGATGTTATCTTTCAGTTTCAGTGCAGTAACAGACACGATGTATATACTAGAGCACTTTTTCCATTATGAAATAATTACTAGTTTTGTAGTGTGTAGGAAGGTAATTGTTTTATGACTTCCAGGATCTGCCTAGATCTGAGGGAAAGGCCCTTGCTTTTGCGTTTTCACAGGTAGATGCTAAATGCTACCAGCTGGCATCAATGGCTGTTTTGAGCCTGGGAAACAAAGTCAGATGACAAGAAAGGATATCATTCTGCAAACAAAAAAAAAAATACACTTTATGCATCGCCGCTTAGCTAGGGTTAAACTATTCCCGGTGCCATAAAGTCTGCTCTTTAAATTTTCCCTTCAAACTAGCCAATTTTTTGTTTTAGCACTCAAATCTGTTTCTTTGAGCTCAGCACTTGTTCAGAACTCATTGTAAGCATTACATAAGCTACATATTACATAGCACTCAACTTTCCTCACTTGTTGAGAGGAAAACAGGTTTTAGTACTTAATAAATAAGCACCTATCCAGGCATGTTTAAGGGTCAGCTCATGGCGTTTTCTCCTGTCTACCTAATGAATCTGGGTATCTTGGGGCAATGCAGCAATTGACTCGTACACAGACAACCCTCTCCTACTACCATCCAACACTACAAGTTGTGAGAGATGCACTTATATAGCCAAACTGGAAGCAAAGCTCTCAAGAGTGAACTAGACAGTCAAGAGGAGAAGGTAAACACTTGCACCACTCCACACTCATCACATAGTCCCTCAAATCTGGCACCATCAAAAACAGACACATAGAAACACAAAACAAACACCTACATTACTGCAGGTTCTCAATAAAAATCTGCCCAAGCAACGGAGACCTCCAAAGCAGAAATACAAGCAACCTCCACCCCCCCAACACAACCCAAATGACACATAGCCCACAAACTCAGTGTGCCACTCAATCACAGCCCATAAGGCATAACAACATACCCAACACTCTAGTCATAGATGACTCTATAGTCAGGCATACTGATGTTCCATTCACCAGGCTAAACAAGGAGAAAGTTACTGTCAGCTGCCTGTCAGGTGCCAGGATCTGCCACATAATGCATGCACTCAGGTCACTCCACAACAAGTACAAATATGATTATGTCATTGTCCATGTTGGTGTGAATGACCTGAGATGTACTACCCTGGACTATATAAAAAGAGACATGGAGGAGCTCTCTGATCTTGTAGCCCAGGCAGGTATAACCCTAGCCCTGAGTAGCAGCCTGCCATCACCCAGAATGATACCACAGTACAAGGAGAAAATGATTGACTTCAATAATTGGCTAAGCCTCTGGTGTCATTCTAAGGGGATCCAGTATCTGTCTGCCTGGGATGACATGATCAACAAACCACGATGCTTTGCCAGAATGGCCTGCACCTGTCGCCCTTAGGATTCCGGATACTGGCTAAGGCTCTTGCTACCCCTATAGTGTCTTTTTTTAGGCAAGGTTCCAGTGACAAATTCATCACCATAACAGGTACAAGCAAGCAAAATCTGAGGGTAATGCTTCTCAATGCTAGAAGTCTAAACCTCAAAATGCATTCACTCGAGGCACTCCTTAAAATGGAGAACATCAACATCTGTGCAGTGACAAAGACCTGGTTCAAGGCTCCAGAGAGCACCCCTGCATTACCAAGCTATAATTCATACCACACCTTTCAGCCACCTAGCCAGGACAGAAACACTAAAGGCGGAGATGTGTCCATATTCATTAAGGATATCCACATCTCCAGCCTAGTTGCTCAACATAATGCATCCGAGATTATCCAAGTGCAACTAACTCTGGGCAAGACCACAATCCAAATTGTAACATGCTACAGATCCCCCACCATGCCCCAGGATTCCCACTCTTCATTTCTTGACACACTGGAAAATATAGAGTACACCCCAACACCCTCATAATGGGCAATTTCAACTACCCCACCATTAACTGGGAAAACTACTCATGTACCAAATCTTTTGCTCAATGTTTTCTGGAATTCATAAATTCCAATGCCTTGGATCAACTTATCCACACCCCCACCATGGGCAGCAATATCCTAGAGCTGGTCATTACCAACATGGACAACTGGTGTTCCACACCAGAGGTCAATTCCTCGTTGGTCAGATCCGACCACAAGCTAATCACCCTAGAAATTCACATCCCACCCTACCCCCCATTAGGGAAACCACCATAAAAAATTTTTCCAAAGCCAACGTCACGCTTCTTAAGACAGAAGTGGCAAACTTCAAGACACCCATGCAGACGGACAATAGCGGTACGACTGCTGAATCCTACACAAATGCACTTTATAAGCACTTACATGAGTGCATGGATCATGCTATCCCTAACAGAACCAATATGCTATCCTCCAAAAAAAGGAAGTCAATGTGGTGGTCCCCTGCCATAAACAAACTCTACAACAGAAGAAGGAAATTGTTGCATAAAAGAGTAAAATCTCATGACTGGAGGAACTCCATGGTCAGCCTCAGTAAAAAGCTGAGATCCCTCATAAAATCCTCATAAAATTCTCCAAAGTTACAAAAACAAAACTGCCACTAATTCTAAAGACAACCACAAAGCATTCTATAGCTTTGTCAAGAATCTCAATGGCAACACTCAGATCTGCTATGAGTTACAGCACAATGGCACTAAATATACAGAACCAACTGATATTGCCAACATCCTGGCAGATAGGTTCAGTGCTAATTTTATCCCTCTCTCACCCCCTAAAGGGCCCATCTCTATACTGGAAGAATGTAAAGTTCCTGTAATCATGGCTGCACAGGTAAAAACCACACTCTCCAAAGCCAAGAACACAGCATCCATGGGACCTGACAACATCCCAGGCTACGTTCTACATGAACTACAGAATGAACTGGCACCCCACCTAAGCACCATGTTCAATCATAGCCTCACCTCAGGCTTTAACTGCTGCCCCATTAGCCTAACAAGCCTAGTCTGCAACGCCATATAACGTATCATCATGGAACTTATAAACAAAGACATTGGTAAACTCCAAACTCTGAACCCCACCCAGTTTGGATTTATAAAAGGCAGCTCATGTCTTCTAAACATGATAGACTTCTTTGAAGCAGTCATGAAAGCCGTAGATGAGGGTAAGGTGGTTCACACAGCCTATCTAGATCTCGCCAAGGCTTTTGACACCATCCCCCACTCTGGAATTATAGATAAACTCACTAAACTAGGTATAAATCCCTATCTCACAAGATGGGTTGCCAACTGGCTCATTGACAGAACCCACACTGTGAAAGTAGCAGACTCCAAATCCGACTTCAGACCAGTGACAAGTGGAGTACCACAGGGTTCAGTCCTGAGTCCTCTCCTGTTTGGTATCTACTTTTCTGAAGTACTGGCTAACACAGAAAGTCTTTGGCTAATGAAGTTCACAGATGACTGCAAACTAGGAGTCATAATCGAAACTCTTAACAATGTGGACATCCTACAAAAGGGCCTCACTGAGACAGATGCCTGGTATCAAATCCATGGCCTCAAGCTCAATGCACACCTCATCACAAAAGGTTTCTCATCCAGGAAAAAGAGGTCATTGTTCCCCTCTACTTGTCACTCATTAGATCCATTATAGAGTACAATGCCCCTTTTGGTATGTGCCTCACAAGACATCTACAACAACTGGAAATGCTACAGAAATACCTCACAAAGAGGATTACCAGCCTCAAACAGATGTCCTACTCAGACCGTTTCAAAAAACTCCAGCTTTACTCCGTCGCATATCGCCTACTCAGAGGTGATCTCTGCCTAACATATAAAGCTGTCAAACCCAGAGCTGTTGGACATGCTCCACTTAAAGAAATCCCAATCCTTCTGAGCTACATGCTCTAGGGACCTAAACCTTGTCACCACAATAAACAGAACATGCTGGAGGGATAGATTCCTGTCCCAGAGACTTCCCATAATCTGGAACAAACTACCTATCTATATCAAACAAAGCTCCTCATTAGCACTCTTCAAATAAAATCTTGATGTTTGGATGGGAAATAGAAAATTCACCCCAGGGATCACCTCTGGGGCTCTGCTTGACAGGGGCACAGGAAAATAATTTTCTTGGGTGGTGAACTCCAGGATACCTTTTTGGCTAGGTTTATATAGGCCATAGGGCCAATAGCCTATGAACATATGAGCTATTAATTGGGGAAGTCTCTGAAAGAGAGATACCATTCTGTAGTTTGTCTTTTACCTAACAACATAAAGATCCACTCACCACATCTGCCTGGCCTGCTCTGAAGTAAGTTATATGGGTACACTAATTATCTTAGATACAGTCAGGAATATAGCAAAGCTTAGCTTAGATGCTTTTCTTTATTTAATCCAGACTGCCCTGCAATGCTGTTTTAAATATTTCCTGTTTTTGAACTCTGATGGAGTACTTTCTTGTTCTTTTAATATTTATTATTAAATCTATGTAAACCTTTCATTGTGGCTGATCTGTGTAGAGACATATTTAAGCACTGAGAGTACTTGCATATTTATTTGGTGACACTGTATGGGCCACCCCTAATAGCCTTGCTCTTGGTCAAACTACCATTTGTAGTGAAAGTGACATTAAATAGTAAGATTGGACACCCTTTGTTAAGGGCATTAAAGTAGCTGATAAAGAGTTGCCTGGTGGCAGTGGTAACTACCTTATAGTCTGGGCAGAAGGGGGCATAGCTAATAATCCTGTACCAGCCTTTCCCCAGGCATGTGTGTGTGTGTGTGTGTGTGTGTGTGTGTGTGTGTGTGTGTGTGTGTGTGTGGTGCTTGTGTGTGTGTGTGTGTGTGTGTGTGTGTGTGTGTGTGTGTGTGTGTGTGTGTGTGTGTGTGTGTGTGTGTGTGTGTGTCAGCTACTTGGGCAGGGACTCATATCACATCCAACTATAGGACCTTCTCTATGTCCATCTCAGCCTATACCTGATACCTAACATGTATAAAGTCCCTATGTATTAAACTAAACACCATTCTCCAAGAAGATTTAAATAACTACTTCTGTATAAAATGAAAGACTTACACATAATTAAAGAGATTTTGGGACTTCATTACAGAAATTCCATGGGCTATCTAGTTCACATCTCAACCCGGGATGATAAAATCCTGACTTTTATCCTTACCAATATAGTGTATCTTTTTTCCCCACCAATTGTAACTTCTTCCAATGTCAGATCAGGTCACAAGTCAATCACATTCACCATAAGACTAAAGCCTGAAGCATTTTCCAATATTATGATATTCAGAGATTAGGTGAAGGCTAATCTACTAAAATGAGTGATGGCCTGGCTACATCAAAAGCTTCTTTCATCTTGATGACCCCATTACTTATGCAAAATCTTTCACTGCCAAACTTTCTGTACATGTAAATAGTTACATAGATGCATATGTCCTCCTCAGAAATAAATACAATGCAAAATTCAAAAATAAACCCCTGTGGTGGAACCAAAATATAAACATGCTCTATAATAAAAGAAAAATATATTGCACATAAAATAAATCTTAATACTTACTAAAGTAAACAAGGAACTCTGGACACTGATCAAATTCTTTTTTCATCTATAAGTATGTATGTCTTTTAGTAGGTACTTGGAATCTGTAAGTATGTCTTGCTCATTTCTTATATGATCCTATATTCACCCGGGCTGTGATTGCAAATGGTCCAGTGAGATCAGTGCACTACCCTGGTAGACAAATATATATCAATCAATCAATCAGTAAATCAGAACCTGATATGAGATAAAGGATAACCACAAAGCCTTCTTTAATGAAGTTAGAAATCTCAGTAGCAATGCCAAGCACTGTACAGAGTTAATAGTAAATGGCATCACATAATCACAAACAGAGGAGCACTAGTAGACAAGTTTATTCCAAGAAAATGTCTATGGGGCCATATAATAGACCAGGCTGCCTAAAATATTACTTGTCTCATACCCCACAGAAGCTATTCACTATTAACCTAAAAATAAACTTCATGCCGGATGAATGGAGGGCAGCAGCAATCATTCTCTTGCTCAAAAGTGGGGCTTCAGCAGACCCAAGTACTTACAGACACATACATCTGACCAATCCTATCAGTAAGGCTATTAACTCAACCAAGATCAAATTTGTCCAGGGCAGGTCCTACCCATTAACCTGGACAACTTAAGCAATGGATGATGGGAAAACAGTGCACACCACTAATCTAAACCTTACTAAGGTATTCAACATCATCTCACATTTGGGTATCATAGATAAACTCTCCAAGGTAAATGTCATTCCCTATGTAACTTGCTGGGTATCAAATTGGCTTATACATAGAAACCAGGAAGTTAGCGTGTGTGGCTATACCTCCTGCAAAAGATTTGTCACTAGTGGTGTACATCAGGGTTCAGTCATTGGGTCACTGCTCTTTGGCATTTACTTCTCAGAGGTCAAAGCTAATATTAAGGGGTTTGAAGCTGACCACACATACCAATGACTGTAAAACTAGTGCATTATAAACTCCCCAGATGACAACAAGATCCTGTCCCAGACAAATACCTGAGGTCAAACCATTGACTTAATTAAAGTGAATTGCATAATTGTATCCTCTGGCAAGCATGACTCCCCTTGTAACTATCACACTGACTACACATCCCTGAAAGTTGATCCCAGAGTTAGATATCTAAGAACCTATGTCAACAATCAACTGTCCTTTGAGCAACACATGTTCACTGTTGTAAGAAGTCCTTTTACACTGTATAGCTTATATCTAAAGGTATTGCAAGCAGACCCAGAGCTATATCTATTCCATTATACTTGGCACCTACTAGGCTGATAATGGAGTATATTGCCCCTTTGAATGTGCAGCATAACTCTTTATATTCCCTCAACCCATCCTCAAATGAAGATATACCTTAATGGGCTTCAGATAATCTATCCCATGAAACCATCATACTAGGGATGTTAATGTAAACTGGACTTTCTCAGCCATTTGTCCAACAAGTCCAACCAGAACACATACTCTTCCTGTTGTCAGGTTTACAACTTTGCTCAACTAATCAACGTCTCTTCTAGGTTCAACAAAGCCAGAGTTACAGAAGCAATCCTCGAGTGGATCTTAACTACTAACCCCAAAAAAAACATAACTTAGTCTGGAGTTTTACCAGACTCACTTCAAGACTCCCATTGTCATATGTGCACTCACTAACTCTTACAAAGATACAGTATTTAACTTCATTATGAATTTATATACATTAATAAAGGCATCTTTATTAACACAAAACCTGTACAATTTGAGCATGTCTCAACTTAGACAATGCCATACAACACTGCTATGACACCTTTCTAAATATCCAAAAACAGCAAGCCCCACTCAAGAAGAAAATAATTAAACATAATCCTGCCCCTTGGCTAACATGCACATCCAAACAACTAATGAGATGTGGAGGTAAAGTGTGGACTGTTCAGGAAGCCATAAAAGCTTCTGTAAACTACCAGTCCCATCATTACCTACAAAATATAACAAAAGCCAAGGTCACCTCTGACAAAGAAATACTTTACCAATCTTCAGGACATATATTATAAAACTCACAAGATATTCTGGTCAGTCATCAATCACCCCATGAAATATGGGAAGCTCACATAACCCCACCACCTACCCACTGAAATAGACGTCAGTATAGCCTATTTCTTTAATAGACATTTAATCAATGGAGCCACAGCCCTTACTAAATGCACTTCTTTCAACCTGGGATTTTTTGAATGTTTAAAATTTCTACAAAAAAAAACATTATTTGGCGTAAATAAATAAATATGTAAATACATACATACATACATATGAACAAGCATAATGCAATGTTCTGTTTTTCTCTACGTATCTTATATGTAAGTATGTTGGCTGTACTGCATATTTGTTGCAATGTGTACCGTAGACTAGTTGTTACTTTTTGGGAGCTTTTGTCCTGGGCATCAGTTAAGTCAGACTTTCCTGGTAAATAAATGTAAATAAATAAATAATAATCGCAAACAAACAATTCAAAAAGGTCCCTCACTACTAACTCATACACAAACGCCTACTTTCATGACTCAGGCCAGATGTCCACCTACTAACCTATGAATGAGTATGAAATTATGCCCTGACATATGCAGTAATGCAAAGCAAATTGTGAGCATGAGAATATGCCCTGACATAAGCAGTAATGCAAAGCAAATTGTGAGCAGGAGAATATTCCCTGACATGTGCAGTAATGCAAAGCAAATTTTGAGCATGAGAATATGCCCTGACATATGCAGTAATGCGAAGCACATTGTGAGCATGAGAATATGCCCTGACATATGCAGTAATGCAAAATAAATTGAGAGCATGACAATATGCCCTGGCATATGCAAAAATGCAAAGCAAATTGTGAGCATGACAATATGCCCTGACATATGCAGTAATGCAAAGCAAATTGTGAGCATGACAATATGTCCTGACATATGCAGTAATGCAAAGCAAATTGTGAGCATGAGAATATGCCCTGACATACGCAGTAATGCAAAGCAAATTGTGAGCATAAGAATATGCCCTGACATATGCAGTAATGCAAGGCAAATTGTGAGCATGTGAATATGCCCTGACATATGCAGTAATGCAAAGCAAATCGTGAGCATGAGAATATGCCCTGACATATGCAGTAATGCAAAGCAAATCATGAGCATGAGAATATGCCCTGACATATGCAGTAATGCAAAGCAAATCGTAAGCATGAGAATATGCCCTGACATATGCAGTAATGCAAAGCAAATCATGAGCATGAGAATATGCCCTGACATATGCAGTAATGCAAAGCAAATCGTGAGCATGAGAATATGCCCTGACATATGCAGTAATGCAAAGCAAATCGTGAGCATGAGAATATGCCCTGACATATGCAGTAATGCAAAGCAAATGAGAATATGCCCTGACATATGCAGTAATGCAAAGCAAATCGTGAGCATGAGAATATGCCCTGACATGTGCAGTAATGCAAAGCAAATCGTGAGCATGAGAATATGCCCTGACATATGCAGTAATGCAAAGCAAATCGTGAGCATGTGAATATGCCCTGACATATGCAGTAATGCAAAGCAAATTGTCTTCTTCTGCCTCACTTTCCGCTTCTCTTAGCTAAAGGTGTTTCCGTCTGTGGCATGCCATACGAGCTTACTATCCCCTCCTCTAACTAAATATGGATAGTCAGAGACTGCTACTGCCTTGAAAGGTTTTAATTTACAGCTTAGTCTCTGAAAAATTCTGTATTGTTTTTAATTCAGCTATAGTACAACCGGAATAGAAGAATTTGCTACTGGCAAAGACTTCGGCTTCCACAAATGAGAATTTCTTCAGTAGAAAATGTATTGTTTTACAAGAATTACCTACTTTAAAAATGCAAACTTTATTAAGTTATATTGTTAGAAATGCTTTTCTGGAACAAAATAGTGGAACTGCTGTTATGTAATGAGGTTAAATGTTAATATTTCTGATATAAGATGAGTTACTTTGTATTTAGATTATTTATCTAACAATAAAATACGATCATTAGTTCCAGCCAGCATTTAAGGCAATTAGATTCACAATGACATGATAAATAGAGATCTTAGTCTAACAGAGGCCTGCAACTGAATATTAAATTTAGTCTGCTGGTTTCAAACAGTATTCTGTATTACATGGAAATTATATAAGATTGCCGACAGCACTGAGAACACAGAATGAAGAACTGGAAATATGAACACTGATTCTTTATGCAAATGTTCAGGCATTATGATGAAAGTGTGCTAAAAATGTGTCTAGTGAACAAAATGAGATGTTGAATTAATAAATAATATTTCTACAAGACTCATATACATTTTGTGATCAAAGAAATTACTATCATATCCATAGTACTAACATCTAGATTACTGAAGTGTATTTATTCAGTAATAGTGTTAAACAAAGTTTATGTTTGTCTGAACATAGGCTAATCAAAAAATTACATTAATTGCTGATTTAGTTTAGCTTAGAATGCAATTCCCTAATTAACAGGAGCGATGGTCAGAGCAGTAGGCAGGTTAACTGGCACCTGGGCAAAAAATAAAAATGACTTCCACTTACAAGCAAAGACCTATCATATGTATACTCTTTGTAATCTTTTCAACACTGTTTGAAAGACCTTTACTGAACTGTATTTAGAGTAATACTAGTTCCTTGCTACAGCTTATAACATGCACCAAACAATTCAAAAGTCGTGAAGTCATTTAAGCAGCAGTGACTGAGATCCTGGCTGCATGTAAGTGATAATGCATGCAGCCATGGAAGGCTAGATTGGCACTTGTACCAAAAAACAGCAGTTACACTACTGACTTGTTGGTACCAATCATTGACTCTTCTATTGTACCAATTATCCCCCCCTAACAATCTGTATGTGGGGTAGCTGTCCCCTTCATCCCACTTTCATTACAGGTTTGCTTTAGGTTAATGTTTTTTTCTGAGCCATTAGAACAAAAACAGATCCATACCTAAATATTTAATAGAACAATGTGACGCCAAAGAAAACAGTGTATATGATCATATTATATATTAGATGTGAAAAGATTTTATACAACACAAGATTAGTTAAAGCATATTAGAGACAGGTTAGTCAATTTTTGCTTTATAAACTGCAATGTTACAGCTGAAGTTTGTATTGTGTTGCTACCTGGATAAATGTTATTTTTCTCTCTAGTGCTATTCTCTAGCATATTTATATGAATGCTTTCCCCTGGCTTCTACTGAAGGTTTCAACTACATCATCTGATTTTATGTTTTATGAAAGCACAGTGACTGGCTAGTCTAGTCAACTGTCAATAATATGAGCAGTTCTGTCTGGGAAAATAGTTGGGTCATTGTCTACTTTTTCGTGTATGTTAAAAACTCAAGCTGCTTATTCTAAAGTGCTTAAATGTCACATTTACAGACTGTATGTTGTGTAGAAAATACTGGGAGCTAACTGAAACAGGCGTTCGGCCTGTCCTTGTAAAATCTGTAAACTTCTATCTCAGTAATCCCAAACTTGCATATCAACACACATCTCTTGTTAGGTGCATTATTTTTCTTCTGTCCTTCTAAACTGTAGAAGCCTCCATTGTAGTAATCCCAAGCTGCACACCTAGACACATCTCCTGTTAACTTCTTTATTTTCCTGTTTAAAGGCTGTAATGCAGAAATGCACAACTGTGAAATATAATGCACTACTTATGTTTGTCAAACACTACTTAATGAAGTAGAGTAGAGACAAATTGTACTTTATCTACCAGTTCAACCATCAGACAATCCCATTTTTTAATCTCTGTCTCTCTCTCTCTCTCTCCCAGTGTACTGAGCACATAGTATGTCTCACAACTGCTGCTGCAAAAGTTAACGTAATTACGCTACCAAAGAACTTCTACAGCTGAATTCCACCTCCAGTTGCATAAGTACAAAAGAACAAGTGCCTTCAGTTAAAATCTATGAAAGGCACTTTCCAAGACTCAGACTTAAGTGTTTTTCCCTTACTTCTGTATCAGTGTGTTTTGTAGTGTATTGTTGAATCTGCTGGAGGGACATCCCCACCTCCACCCACCAGGGGATTCTGCAGTATCTTTTGCAGGGAGGAGCAAACCCAGAACCCCCACACAGCCATTCCAGTGTGCCATTACTTGGCTATTTCTCCCCAGTTGTCATAAACACTGTTCAAAACTCTCAGTGTGCATACTGTTTTATGCTTTACTTCTACAATGATTACAGATCTTTGGATTTAATTTGCAACGTTTACTTCAAATTTTATAGCACAACCACTGATAAACATTTGCTAAACAAAACAATACAGTCTTACAATGAAAACAGACAGCATTAAAACTTCTCTTTATTTGAAACTCACATTCATTGAAACAGCATTCAAAGAAAATGCATCTGGCCAGTGGCGGGTTAAGTTTACCTTTGGGCTGTTTTCAAATCACAGGCCCCTTGCACACATTTTAGGACCGTGCAGATGCTCTTTGATTCACCTTACTGATTGTATTCAATTATAATACATAATAATTAAATTATATCTCTTGTATAATACAGTACCAATTGTTAGAGCATGTTTTAAAATGATAGTTTTGAACATTTTTCTAGTAAGCAATCAAACAAAATATATGAACCACTCATGACAAAGCTGCCCAATTCAGAACATTTCAACTATAAAAGGCCACTCAAACTTCTATTGTTACAATCCTCCAATATCAGTCAATATGTACAATCCCTGCAGAAGTAAAAGTCATCTGAATAATTCCACGTTAAAAAGATCTGAATCTAATGAAGAGGTTGCTGCTATAAAACAACTTTATATTTTAGTGTTTCATCTACAAATTCAGTGCCTATTGCCCTTAAAGAATAAATTGCCTGTGTTGCATTAAAACATGTAAGCTGGTATATTGCAATGGGGAATAGATGGCAAACTGAAAAATAGGTTCATAGTTACTAGTCATCTCATCAAAAGGAGGACATACATAGGGCTGCAGCACCCCACTCCCTTAAAATACAAATCTACATGCTATGGGAGTAGAACCTACAGCCTTCTGCATCAAGATACAAGTATGCTACCTGTTGTGCTACTAACACTGCTTTAAAATTCTATACCACAATAGTGATACCATTTGCCAAACAAAAGAGTTGCACATTTTAAGCAGACTTTTCATGAGCAGCAGTTAACTTCTCTTCCCTTGAAGCTCACAATTGCTTGAAAATGCACTTGAAAATAAATTCCATCTGCTAACTCTAACTAGGGCATTTCACTCTTTCACACACACACCTCAACCTCTTAGTATAAGGAATCTAGATAAAGTTTAAAAGAAATATGGACAGATTATAAATATTGCTCTCATGAATTTATAAAATTGCTAGAAAAACAGGATTTGTGTTGGTATGCACACACACACACACACACACACACACACACACACACACACACACACACACACACACACACACACACACACACACACACACACACCTCTCAATCTTTTAGCACAAGAAATCTGGATAAAGCCCGTTATAATGTTGGGGACAAAGGCCCATAACTAGGGACACATTCAGAAAGTTGCTAGAACAGGATTTGTGTTAGAATGTATTCTTCTAAAGGATATGAAGTAGAAAAAACAAATGTCTGTCATTATTTTGCAATTGCAATCCTTTTTAGAAGGAATGGACATGAATCTGGGTCAAAAATCTGGACGTTCTGCAAAAACCTGGCCAGTTGAGGGGTATGCTACCTATCTCTTACACATACATACCATACAGCTCAATCTCTTAGCACAAGAAATCTTGATAAAGCCTGTCATATGGGGGGGGGGGGGCAAAGGCCCAAAACTAGGGACACATTTTAAATATTGCTGTTATAAATTTAGAAAGTTGCTAGAATAACAGGATTTGTGTTAGAATACAGTTTTTGAAGGATATGACGTCTGAAACTCAAATGCATATCATTATTTGGTAACTAATCCTTAGCTCATCCCAGTGATTTGTCAAAAAAAAAAAAAAACTGAATTTTTTTGAGGAACAGACCAAAAATATAAGGCAAAATTCTGGACATTTTGTGAAAATCTGTACAGTTGAGAGATATGATACACACTTGCACCCCCTACCACCTTAGAAAGTTGATAGAACAAGTTTTGCATTAGTATGCATTTTGTGAAGGATATGAAGTCTAAATCTCAAATGTCTGCCATTATTTTCTGACATTTGTCCTCAATGATTTATCAGAAAAACACAATTTTATGAGAAACAAACCAAGAATAAGAGGCAAAAGTCTGGACAATTGCAAGGTATGAACCACCCAACTTCCCTCTTACAAACACTCCTATCTCCCTTTTACAAACATACTTTGATACACAAAACATATACCTTTAATTGTTAATGATTAATTGATATAAGTATTTAAGAATAAATCCATGACAGAGCTGAATTACAATTAAGGGAACTGCATGCAAACACATCAAATTACATAAAATAATTATATCAAATACTAGCAAGAAATTTATGTTTAAATCTTTCACTGACAGTTTCCCAAATCTCAAAATAATTTTTGCCTCATATTTCTTTTTATGTGTGAGATAAAGAAAAGAGCAATAGAAATGTGGATCTATCCATGAAATGGAGACGTCAGCTATGGTGTTGTGTGTCCAGAGTGATAGTTACAGAAACTTAATGTGTACAGAGAAAAGAACCCTTAGGTGTTATTGCTGTGTGTCTACTTATATGCACAGCAGCAGCTTTGTACTGACTCATAACTTCTGACTAGATGCCAAGTATGTCAGAAGAAGGAAACATAATAAAATTCTGGTCTCTTTTAGACCCCATGCAAGCACTGGACTTGGAACTCTCGTGTAGAGAGTCATCTACCTATCCCGCTTCTCACTCCAGAAACACAAACACACACACACACACACACACACAGACCTTCCTACTTCTTAAACACACCCATACACACACACACACACACACACACACACACACACACACACACACACACACACACACACACACACACACACACACACACACACACACCCCTTAAATGCTTAAACACACACAGGCACACACCTACCTGTCACTTATCTATTCATCTGCAGTCCAACCATTTTCTAGAATTCAAATTCCGTGCATACGTGGAAGATGAAGATGTAAACAATCAGTTGCACACATGCAAAGGATTTTGCGACCTGTTTTTG
Organism: Protopterus annectens; assembly: GCF_019279795.1. NCBI lineage: Eukaryota > Metazoa > Chordata > Ceratodontiformes > Protopteridae > Protopterus > Protopterus annectens. The sequence goes on from NC_056743.1 coordinate 1,363,282,750, forward strand.
TCTTTTGCATCTGTGCAGCCAGATGCAAATGGTGTTTTTAAAGAAGAATGTCCTTAAAAAAAATTAAAATAAAAAAAAATAATGCCCCAGCCAGCCAGTGGGCCTATTGCTGGAACCGTCTCTGATCCTGGGGGGTACAAGTCCACCCCTTGCACCTGCCTGTGGGCACCCTTGCCACCCCACAGGCCTTATACTGCTGAAAGTGAAGCTAAATTAACACATTAGCATTTTACTGTAGCAGTGTAACATTCCCTGGAAAGGCAATAAAAGTCTCAACAATAAAATTAAATGCTGTGGATCGCATCAGGTATTTAGAGTTCAAAGACCCTGTATTTGTATCCATAAACATTCTACCTCACTGATTGCATTTGGTGGTAACCATCTTGGGGGGGGTAACTGCAGTCCCCTGTAGTACCTGATTGGTCCTCTCCTCATCTCAGTTGTTCTCTAACTATTGTAGCCTCGTTTTAAGCCAAAGTCACTGCAATGCTGCCTATTACAGTTAACTTAGGTGCATGTTATCAGCAATCTAACAGCTTGTCTTAGTGTCTTTAAAATTATCAGGACTTGTCTTATCACCTGTCTTGCTGTAGTTTAACAGATTGTTTTCTGGGTAATTACTCCACCATGGGTCAACCCACTCCATTCAGGCAGCACTATGCTCAAACTTCACTTCACTCCACTCTGCTACACTACCCACAATTCCCACCCACACCTACTACATCTACACTTATACCTCACTTACTCCACATCCTCTATTCATCTTCCTATCCTGTACCTAACTACAGTTTCCAATTACAAACTGTTCTTGTTACACCATCTCCACCCACTTCAGTTCTAAATTCCCTCTCAAATCTAACTCTGCCCCCTCCCCATCAAAAACTACCTATACTCCACACTGTTACCACTGCTCTTTACCTTACTGAACCATGATGTAAGATTCTTACAACACTAACCATGCTCACTGAACCATGATGTAAGATTCTTACATCACTGACCATACTCACTGAACCATGATGTAAGATTCTTACAACACTAACCATGCTGTTTTCCTGCTTTATCACCTTATTCATCCTCCTCCTCTTATTCCTAACATCCTCACCAGTAGTAATAATAAATGAGCACATCTTAATCATTACTTCATTCTCACCTATTAACCATCTTCTCACTAGTTACTCAAAAATTTCTTCAAGCTTATTTCTCATAACTTAGTTCAGCTGTTTTTACCCCAAAATATTAAAATCTGTCAGTCCCAATGTCAAGGTAATACTTGTACCCATCTCTGCCAAAAATGGCATAATAAACAAACCATCTTTCTCCACCATGCATCAGTGTGGTGACATCCACTCTAACCCAGGTCCCAATCAAACACCAAACCAAATAATACATCCTAAAAGTTTAAAAATAGTCACACTATAAACATTAGAAGCATATGTAACAAAATCACAGATTTTCATGCTTGGATGACCCAACACAACTCAGACATCCTAGTCACAACAGGGATAAGGTTAAAGTCTGAAATAAAAGATGATGAAATAGTATCCTCCTGGTTCTAATAAGGCTCAACAGAACACATAAAAAAGCTGGTGGAATAGCTATAAATCTTCCCAAATATGCTCACCGTAACTGCCTATACAGGCACAATCCCACATTTTGGAAAAGCAGAACTCCTAATCTCATTCCTAAAATTTAATAGAGCCAAGAGCATATGCATTGCTCTGCTATATATCCCCCAGGACAGGACATTCCAATACTTGCAAACATACTATCCTGGATACTAGATACAATCACAAATTAAATTATCCTCTTGGGTGGTGTAAACGGGTCTATATCAAATGTTCGAAGCTTTATAACTTCAAACATTAAAATATCGAATTCAAATGTTTGAAGTTATAAAACTTCAAACATATGTATATAAAAAAAAAAAAAACCATCAAACCCAAAACTAATGGCTGTAATCAAGGGGGCAAGCCCCCCTGCACCCCCCCCCCCCGCTCTTTAAATATACCAACTCTGGGACTGCACTACAGTGCAGTAAGTGAAATATTTCCTTTACCACACTATAGTGTGGTCTCAGAGTTGGTGTATTTAAAGAGCGGAGGGTGCAGGGGGGCTTGCCCCCTTGCCTACACTAGTCAGGTAAGTTCAGTTTTTTTTTATTATATGTTCGATGTTTGAAACTTTGAACATTTAAATTTGATTATTTAATGTTGAAAGTTTTCAAACTTCGAACATATAATATAGACCTGGTGTAAACATTGAGTGGCAGTCCTTATCAGCAAATTCAGCAGTCAACAGCATGAACCTCTTTGGATTCACTCATTAATATTAATACACCAACAAGATATTGCAAAAATAACTCCCAGCAATATATCCTGGACTGGATCCTGGTTATCAACCCATCTGATTTTACCTCCTCAAGTACAGTCCCTGATACACTAAGTGACCACCTGTCCACTTATATCTACAGGAGTATTATAACTAACAAAGGAACATAGGCTCAAAACTACCCATAATCTCTCCAAGGAGTCTTTCATTGAAGCTCTGAAAGCAGTTAACTGGCCCATTGTAAAAAGATGCCCATTACGTGATGCAGTTGCATATCTCAGTGCAGCATTTCTAAATATTAACACTTTAGCCCCACAGCTTACAAAAAGAATTAAAAACAGCCATACCTCATAGCTCACCAAGCAATGCAAGCTCCTTATGAAAGACAGAGACAAAGCTTGGATTAACTGGCAAAAGAATAAAAATGACAAAAACTGGCAACTATTCAGACAACTGCAAAACTAAGTAAAGAAACAAGTTAATACAGATAAAATGCCTTGCTATACTCAGCTATAAGACAGCCATGAAAGCAATCCTAAAAAATTCTAGTCCTCCATATCCTCTCTCATCAACCCAGGTAGAAAAAAGAATCCAGCCCATATTCAGACATTCCCCGCCTTCAAACAGCTATCCATTTCAATGCATACTTCTTAGAATGCCTAGCCAACTTAACCTCAAACTCACCTAACACACCCCTTTCTGTGCAGCTAACTTCCCCTACCTTAGACCCTAACATACTTCCTTCACAAAACTCACCTAACTGTAACCTCTCCAATGCACATACAGATAACTCCACCCACTTCATCTTTCAACCAGTTCCTATAGCTCTCAAAAAAAGCTTTTCATAAACTAAAACTATGCTCCTCCTCAGATGACAACCTTCCCCTGGAATACCTAAATCTAGCTACAGATGCAACAGCATATCCAATCAGCATTCTTATTAATAGATCAATAAGAGAATCCTGTGTCCATAACTTGTGGAAAATGGTCCACATTATCCCCTTACATAAAGGAGGTAATTCACTGACATTACACATTTCTATCCCATAGCCATCCCATCTCCACTCTCTAAAATTCTTGAAAGATCTATAAATCAACAATTTCTCCACTATCTCTTAAAATAAGTTAATCACCAATACCAAACATGGATTTCGGCCAGACCACAGTACCTCCACTGCATTTGTGTTATTTACAGTCAGTCAGCAAAGCTTGAAACTCTAATAAACTTGTATTTGCAGAATTTCTAGATTTATCAAAGGCCTTTGACATGGTGTCTCATAGTAAACTCTTCATTCAGCTAGACACGCTGGCTCTATTATCTCTATCTATCCAGTGGTTCTCTAGCTACCTTGCAAAAAGGCAATAAACTGTAATATGGCAAGGTTCCATCTCTGCATACCTTCCCACTTCCACAGGAGTCCCATAAGGATACATCCTTGGCCCTCTACTGTTCAATATTTTTATCAATAACCTGTATTCATCTTCTTGTAAACACACCTTGATTGAATATGTTGATGACTGTTCCATCATCTGCTCTTCAAACACTAACTCACCTCCAGGAAATTACTCAACAAGCTGTCATCGCCATTGAAACTTGGCACAACTCATACCTAACACAAATAAAAAAAAAAGCTCCTCTTTACCCTAAAAACTCACATTCTTAACAGACCATCGTTCAAAGGATTTTTAGCAAATGGCAATGAAATTTAATTAGTCCGTGGTAATAAAGCGTTAGGAGTCATAATACATGATGATCTTTAATATACCCTCCACATTCAAAGCAATATAAAAAAATCAAAAACTAGGCATACTATATAGAAACAAACATTTTCTGACCAGACCCACATAAAATACTCTAGCAAAAGCTTAACCTTCTGCCCTCCCTAGTTCTAACATCAACTCTAACCAATTTACAACTCTCCTTTTTAAAAATAAAATTGAAAGCTGCTACAGGAAAATTGCCAAGTTTACCACTAATTCATCCTCATTCAGCCATCACTGTAAAGCTCTGCATACCCTTAGCTGGCTGAACCCCCTCCTCCTTCCTCTCTTACATTCAGCTTATAACAATTCATAAAAATCATACGCAAACCATTACCCTGCCTTGCTCTTACGTCTTTAATTGACATGCATTTCTGTAAAATAACTCTTAGATCAGAAGACAACTTCTTACCATAAACAAGCTGAATAAATCTCCTGCATAAAGCTTCTACTCATACTGAGCAGCAGAAAATGGAACTCTTACCTCTAGCCACCAGAACTGTTTCTAGTCTACCCACCTTTAAATTCTCCCTACAAGAATGATTTACAAAATCTTGCACCTGCTCTTGTGACAATCCTGGCTGAACTTACTCACTATACTTCATTCACCCCTTCAACCTAAATCACACCTCACAAACTTCTTCAGTTTCCTCCTCCACCTCTTTTCTTTTTTACTAACTTACCTTATCCTCTTCATCTCTGCAGACCTTTCCTCTACCTCTTTCCTCCCTATTCATCTAAGCTACACTCTTCTAATAATCGCCTTCTCTGCATCCTTCATCCTTCTATAACCATAGTAAAAACACCATCTCTCATACTAAGACATCTCAATTTCCCCTCACTGTCTCTATTCTTATAATCTGTTACATTTTTTTGAAATATCTTTATTATAAGTGTCTCATGTTTTATTTATCACATACTTCATGTAAAAAAATAATATGACTATTGAGTTTTTCCTCACATATTTTCTCCATGTCATGTTGTTGTTTTCATTGCAGTTTACTATGAAGCATATGTTTGATGTTTTACTCGCATAACATTTTTTCACTTTTACGATTTGTAGTGCAACATGTTACTTTGTGATTTAAAATGTCACTCCTTGATGTTTTGTTTTGTAGTGTAACAGGATACCTTGTGATTTTAAAATGGCTGTACTTGATTTTTGAAAGACTGTGATTGTGGAACTTTCCTCCCTGGTCCTCCACTAAAAATGGGCACTTTCTGGAACAGTTGGACTTTCCCTGTAAACAAATGTCAAATAAATAAATAACACTAGTAGTAATTCTGTTCATATCATGCCATTCTTACACATATTAATAGCAAACATTGTGGTATACGGTTAACATAAACTGACCATCACAGCTTACTTATTACATTCTGCCATCAGGAATGTTGAATATTTTTGTAGCACTACATTTCATATCAACAAATGACATAATGTAGGATACTGCCAAGGCTGTTCTTGTAAGGGGTAGAGAAATTGTAACTTTAAAGGCGGGGACTGTTAAGAGAAGGATGGAACACTTAAAAGAACTCCTGAAATTATGGACATTCACTCTTCTGGAGAGACAGTAAAAGAAGCAGATGGGGCAACTAAATCCATTTTGGTATATCAGCTCATCTCAGTGATTAAAGTGTTTCACTGCGGTAAAACTGCAGGAGTTAATGAGGAGCATACAGAAATGTTGACAGTAGTCAACACTCTTAAAGTGTCATGGTTAACCTGCGTTTTTTAGTGTTGCATGGAAGCTAATATCATATCTCTTCGGAAAGGTGGCTAGGAGAGTTTGCTTTAGTTGTAGAGGTGCCGCACTTTTCAGCCAAACTGGAAAAGACTATTTCAGAGTGCTGGAAAGGTGACTCAATACATGAGTTGTGTCAGTGATTCAGCAGGACCAATGCTGATCCTGCCCTGCTCATGGAACAGTGGATCAAAACAGTTATCCCTGCACAGACATTAAGAGGAGGGGGTTAAAGGAGCTCATCAAAGCTGTCTGTCACTGCTTTGTGGGCTTGGAAAAAGCTTATGACTGTGCCCCTTAGAAAATCTTGGGGGACGTCCTACAGCAGTATGGGATCTCACGGCTTCTACTGCATGTTATTCGGTTGCTGTATTTGAGGATCAAAATCTGTATCATCACTCTTGGTGTTAATTCAAATATATTTATGATAAATACAGGACTTCAGCAAAGATGTATCTTGCTTATCTTCCTCTTTGTGATTTCCGCAGATTGGACATTAAGGTACAACCAAGTTCTGGAGATAATTAACTCCAAGTATGTGAGTGCTATACATTTCTCATCTGCAGATGAGACCGTCCCCTCAGCCTCAAGTGGTTGTAATTCACTACCCAGTGTGATGCAGATAGGCTATAAATCAACATGCTCAAATCAACGGTCATGGTTCTCTTCAGGAACAAAAATGGATCTTTCTCTGCAGCAGAATAGGTAGCAGCTATTTCAGGTAAAGGATTTTGAGCATCTTAGTTACTTATGTGGTTCTTTTTTTTGTTTGTTAACCAGGATAGCAAATCTAAATTATCTAATTAAATACTAAGTGTAAACAATAAACAGAAAATGATTATAATACTTAACTTGTAGCAAATGAACAGGGGCAACATGACCTTTTACTGGACATGTTGTAATAGTTTTAGCTAGAGTTCATTGTATAGGGGTCATTGCATAATATCATCCAGGAATGCACCTCATAGTTTGAGGGCAGAAACTAAAAATGCAAGGTCATTTGAGATTAAATTATTTGTAGCTCACTGGTGTAGTTGCATGTCAATACAGGAGTACATTGGGTCTGGTGTACTTTTTCTTGCTAGTCTGAAGCCAATGGTTGGTGATGCACACCCGTGTAAGTAGGAACAAGTCTGCATACTCCAGTACTGTTAGTCAAGCCAGGATGTCTAAGAGTGATGTAGTGCTGCTTGGTTTCTGGGCTAAAGGAAAATGAAGTCACAGATCTTACTGGATGTTTATAAGGCACTGAAGCTTTCTTTAAGGCATAGGAAGAAGTGGCAGACTGTAACCTGAAAACCTGAATTGTGCGTGCAGAATATTTGTTCTAATTACCATTCTCTCAGGAGTAAAGATGCATGAGATTTTGCACAAGCCACATATTACATTTACTTTTGCTTTTGTGTTATCAATATGTTTCACTCTAGTTAATTAATGGCCAAGCCATCTTCTTCTTCTTTCGGCTTATCCCGGTTAGGGGTCGCCACAGAGGATCACCTGTCCACTCATGATTGGCAGTGGAGTTTTATGGTGTTGAGTTGCCAGCCTGGCACCCACACACACACACACACTAGGGCCAGTTTAGAGTGTCCAATCTACCTACAACATGTCTTTTGGGATGTGGGAGAAAATCCGAGCACCAGGAGGAAACCCAGACTACCACAGGGAGGACATGCAAACTCCACACGGAAGGCAGCCCAGCCGAGGATTTAACCAGAGAACCTCTTGCTGTGAGGTGATGATGCTAACCGCTGCACCACCATGGCCACCCTAATTAATCGTCAAGCATTAATCCTAGGTATACGAAGAAGAATATGCATTCAATTTTTGAATGTTGTAGACAAGTCTTTTTTCAAAGTTAAGCAAGCATTTATGTTTTGGAGGACAGCTGAAGAACATCTCCTCATTCTTATTAGAATTTAGTTTATGCTGATTCTCTATACCTTCTTGTTGTGGCAAAATAATGGAGGAAGTTATTTTGGATAAACTACTATCAGAATTGGAAATGTTAGGACTTGAAACCATATATCAACGAGTACATGTTGAAAATCAGTCTATAACCACATATAACATGTTGTTGTTAATAATATAATAAAAGCTAAAAAATGAAAAGATGTTACGATGCAATTTATATAAACCTATCTTCTGCCTTTAATAGGGTCATGCATAAAATAATAAAATACCGATCAGTAGATTAAAACTAGGTGTTAATGTTCATAGGTTCATAGGTTCATACTAGGCTATCTGCCCTAGGGCATTTATAAGCCTAGCCAGAGTGTGCTTGGCTTTAGCCACCCATTTTAAATTAATTTTGCTGTGCCCTTTTTTGAGGTTAGTATACTGTATCTCTGTCTAACAGTGACACAGAAGTGATACCCAGGGTAAACCTACAATCTCTCATCCACTCATCAAGATTCCTCTTGAAGAGAGTCAATGAGGGACTCTACCTAACCTGGACTGGGATTTTATTCCAGAGTGAAGGGAGCCTCTGGGTTATGAATCTGTCCCTCCAGCATGTCCTATTTATTTCAGTGCTGAGGTTCAAGTCTCTCGAACGCGTAGCTCGATGGGATTTGGATTTTCTGAGGTGCAGCATGTCCATTAGTTCTGGGTTGGACATGGCTTTATACATCAGGCACAGATCGCCTCTGAGCTGGCGGTATGCCACTGAGTAGAGCTGGAGTTTCTTTAACCGGGCAGCATATGGCATCTGTTTGAGCCCGTTGATCCTCTTGGTGAGGTACTTTTGGGGTCTTTCCAGTTGCTGCAGGTGTTTGGTAAGGTACATCCCAAAAGGGGCATTGTACTCAATTATGGGCCTGATGAGGGATGAGTAAAGAGGCACGATGACCTCCCCTGATCTAGATGTGAATCCCTTCATGATTAGGTGGGCTATATAAAATGTTTTCTAACCACTTTGGCCATATGGTTGTCAAATGAGAGATTGCTATCAACTTGGGTCCCCAGGTCCCTAATTACTTCTTCTGTACTTAATGGATTACCACCTATGTGGTAATTTGTGGGCACTTTGTTTTTGCCAAAGGGGATGACTATACACTTTTTGGCATTTAGCTTGAGGCCATGGCTCTGGCACCAGTTGTCTGTTTCTATGGGGCCCTTTTGGAGGATGCTTGTGTCGGCTGGAGAGTCGAATATGTCGCCCAGTTTGCAGTCATCTGCAAACTTGGTCAGCCACAGTCCTTCCATGTTGGCCTGTACCTCCGAGAAATATATACCGAACAAGAGAGGTCCCAGGACTGAGCCTTGGGGGACACCACTTGTAACTGGTTTGGAGTCTGACATGGCTCCAGCAATTCTAACCATGTGGGTTCTGTCCTTGAGCCAGTTTGCAACCCATCTAGTGACATAGGGGGTTATATTTAAGCTGGTGAGCTTATCTATAATGCCCGAGTGGGGTACTGTATCGAAGGCTTTTGCGAAGTCCAGGTAGGCTGTGTGGACCACCTTCCCCTCGTCAATAGCCTTGGTGACTGTTTCAAAGAAATTGACCAGGTTTAAGAGGCAAGATCTGCCCTTAACAAAGCCGAACTGGGTAGGATCCAGTGTCTGTAGGTCCCCAATATCTTTATTTATGAGGTCCATGATGATCCTTTCCATAGCTTTGCAGACCAAGCTAGTCAGGCTTATGAAGCGATAGTTTCCAGGATCCGTTGAGGCACCACCTTTGTGGAGAGGGACCACTGTTGCTGTATGCCACTCTTTGGGTACATATCCTGTAGTAAGGCTGAGATTGAACAGTAGTTTTATGTTTGGGTTTAGCTCTTCTTGGAGTTCATGTAGGATGCAGCCCAGGACACTGTCTGGTCCCATTGATGCTGTGTTTTTTGCTTTGGAGAGGGTGGCTCTTACCTGAGCATCTGAGATGTCAGGGGGGTAGCACTCTGCTGGGATAGATATTTGCCCTTTTGGTGGCAGGGGGGGAGTTTGCGCTGAACCTGTCAGCTATGATGTTGGCAATGTCTGTGGGTTTGGTGTATTTTTTGTCATTTTGGACTAATTCTGAGCATATCTGGGAATTCCCACCTAGGTTCCTAACATAACTAAAGAAAGCCTTGTGATTATCCTTAGTGTCATGTGCAATTTTTCTCTCGAAGCTGGCCTTAGACGATTTTATGAGTGCCCATAGTTTTTTGCTAATACTGATCAGAGATGCCTTCCCTTTTTGGGATTTTGCTCTATCATGTAGTAGCTTCTTCCTTCTATTGTATAGTTTGTTTATAGCTGGGGTCCACCAGACAGGACGTCTGCTTTTGGAGGATTGGGTCTTGGTTTTATTTGGGATTGCATAATCCATGCATTCCTGAAGGTGTTCATAGAATGCGTTTATAAAGGATTCTGCGGTCTGGGCCGTATTTTCCACAGGCTCGGGGGGCTTTGAAGGATTCCACCTCGGTTTTGAGGAGTGTGAAATTTGCTTTAGAGAAGTTTTTCACCATGGTTTTCTGGGCAGGGGGTGGGGACGGGATGTGAATATCCAGTGAGATTAGTTTATGGTCTGATCTTACCAGTGAGGGATACACTTCTGGTCTGGAGCATAGAGTCCCCATGTTGCTGATGATCAGGTCTGGTATGTTTTCCCCTATTGTGGGAGTGGAAACAAGTTGTTCCAAAGCATTTGAGTTTATAAATTCTAGGAACCTTTGGGCTAGGGTGTTGGAGCTAGAGTAATGCTCCCAGTCTATGTTTGCGTAGTTGAAGTCGCCCAATATAATGGTGTTTGACCTTCATATTTTCCAGTGTTCTCAGGAAGGCCGAGTGGGGTTCCTGGGTTTGGGAGGGTGGCCTGTAGCAGGCTATAAACTGGAAGGCAGTTTTACCCACTGTTAGTTGCACATGGATAGTCTCTGATGCTTCGTGCTGTGACACTGACCTGGAGGTGTGGGTATCTTTGACGAATATTGATACTCCCCCTCCTTTTGTGGTTCGGTCCAAGTTTTGGGGCTGAAAAGCATGGTATGACGTATAACCTGGTAGTGCTGGGGGGCTCTCGGGAGCCTTGAACCAGGTTTCTGTTACTGCACAGATATTGATGTTCTCTGTGCTAAGGAGAGTTTCTAGTGCATGCATCTTGAGGTTTAGACTTCTGGGGTTGAGTAGCATTACTCTTAGTTTCTTATCCCTAGTGATACCTATGGAGGTGGGTTTGTCTTTTGAGCCTTGAATAAAAAAGGCACTATGGGGAAAGCAAGAGCCTTTGTCAATATCCAAAAGCCCAGGGGTGACAGGTGCAAGCCGTCACTAGCGAAGCATTGTGGCTTGTCGAGCATGTCATCCCAGGCTGACAGGCATTGGATCCCCTTTGAATGAAACCAATACTTAAGCCAATTGTTGAAATTGATCATCTTGTCTTCATACTGTGGCATCATTCTTGGTGAGGGTAAGATGCTACTCAAGGTCAGGGTCATACCGGCCTGGGCTACATGCTCAGAGAGCTACTCTATGTCTCTTTTCATGTAGTCCAGGGAGGTACGTCTCAGGTCATTCACACCAGTATGGACAATGACTGAGTCATATTTGTACTTGCCTTGGAGTGACCTGAGTGCTTGTGTTATGTGGCGGATCCTAGCGCCTGGCAGGCAGCTCACTGTGACCTTCTCCTTGTTCAGCCTCGTGAGCGGGACATCAGTGTACCTGACAATAGAGTCATCTATTACAAGTGTATCAGGTGTGTTGTTTAGACTTAAGGGCTGTGACTGTTCGGCACACTGGCTTTGTGAGCTATGTGTTGCACGTGTTTTGTTTTGGGGTAGCAGTTGCTTGGGTGTCTGCTTTGGAGGTCTCTGCTGCTTAGGCAGATTTTTATTTAGAGCCTCCCAGTATGTTTTTGTGTGTTTATGTGTTTGGTTTGCTGTCATGGTAGGTCTATGTGAGACTGGAATTGTAGCGAGTGTGGTTTCCTTCTCCTCCTGACTGGTTATGCCAGTACTGAGTTGAGAGAGCTTAGCCTCTAGTTTGGCTATATGGTTGCATCTCTCACATGTGTTGGAATTTGTTGGGAGGAGGAGACGGTTGTCTGTGTACATGAGGCAGTTGTAACATTCCTCAAGATTCTCAGATTCACCAGCTGGACCGGAGAGGAGATTGACAACTGACCTTTGGACATGCTAGAATAGTATTGGGAATTCCTTTATAATTGAAAAAAGGGCCAATGGGGAACAATGTACTCAAGGCAAGTTTGTGAGGGTGTAGTACTTTCAATTTTTTAGTGCTGACTTGTATAATTGCTTTAGTGAGCAAGTGCCAGGTAACTTAAATGCAATGTGTTACAGGCAACTTAAATGCAAAAACAACAAACAGTAACTTTCTTTCAAGTGAAACAAGGACATAAGTACAGTAAGCAATGCAGATATCACTAGGGATCCACAGAAGTGATGAAAAGCCACGTTTTAGGTGGAATTAGCATGTCAGGGAAACAACAAGCATACAAACAAAGCTAGATTCAGCAGGCCTGGATCTAGTCTATGCTACAACAAACAAGGTGTACCAATTTCAGTAAGAAGCAGTTCAAATATGCAGGCACTATAAGCCTTTAACCAGAAATTCCTAGCTCAGAAGGGCAGAGTCCAGCCTCTCCTCCGAAGAGTGCAGACCTCAAACCTTCTTAATGTAAAATAACTGGCCTAAAGCCCAAGTGCTTAAACCAGAACTAATACACTTTTAGAATAACAGACACTGAGCCCTCAATCAGCAGTTCCCAACTTAGAAGGATGTAATCTACCTGTTCTGCCACTACAGTGCAGACCACAAACCTTCTTAATGTAAAACAACTGGTTTGAAGCCCAAGTGCTTAAACTAAAATGCTTAGAATGAGTTACACCAAGCAGTAATAAATACAATTGAGTACTATTAAGATGACGCAAAAGCAAAATAAAGTAGGAAAAAACACAAATACAGTAAAAGCAGATAACATTTTTTTTTTTTTTGAGTGAGCAAATGAGATGGGCCCAGGAGTTACAGGACAGAAACAAGTGCAAATGCAGGCCTTCAAATCATAAAGTTGAGAGAGATGGAAGACCGCGCAAATGGCCAATAACTACAAATTCTGGGCCAAAACCACTCCTTATTTGGTAGACAGGTTACCTAATGCTTACCACTTCCACTGATAAGCTAAAAGGCTTCCCTCCAACACAGAAAGGCTTGTGGGGGCTCAGAAGCTTACAAACAGTCCTGGATACAGCAAATCTGTATCTTGAACACTAATTACAGGAAAGGTAGGAAACAGACTTACAATTTTTTTTTTCAGAAAAGTAGTAAAACAGTAGTAAAAACAATTGACATGCATTGCAAGCTGGCACACTTGAGTATGTAGCAATATTAGTCCACACGCAGTTTGAAAAAATGTAATTAAATTAAAAAGGACTAAAAGCAAGTGCAGAAAGGGTTTATTAGGTAGAATGCGGTAAAGAGATGGGACTGGGGGAGTGTCCTAGATCAAATGTACAGTGGGGCGGGCACTGCAAAAGCCACCCAATTTAAACTGCAACCAAGAACAGGGAGGGGGGTTGGGGAAGACAGTTTCAAAAGAGATGTGAGGAATCACAGTGCAAATTACAAAACCAAAAAAATATATACTGATCTCTGTATATTTGCAGAACAGTAAGACAACAGATATCAAAGCAACAATTTAGCTCTATAATACAGAATAATACAGAAAAATATACTCAGCTCTATATATTTGCAGAAAGTCTTGTAAGGCTCTCTCTCAGTGCACAGGTTCCAATTTAAATGTAGGCTGTTATTAACAGGTCAAATTAAGGGAACCTGGAGTTAAGCAACACACAAGCTATAAAAACAGTTATATCAGCTGAAGACAAGGCAGAAAATGAGGGGGTGGGGAAGACAGTTTCAACAGAGATGTGAGGAATCACAGTGCAAATTATAAAACCAAAAAAATATATACTGATCTCTGTATATTTGCAGAACAGTAAGGCAACAGATATCTAAGCAACAATTTAGCTCTATAATACAGAATAATACAGAAAAATATACTCAGCTCTATATATTTGCAGATAGTCTTGTAAGGCTCTCTCTCAGTGCACAGGTTTCCAATTTAAATGTAATTGTGTAAAATATGGATAACTGCATCACTTACAAATAGGACAATGCAAGTATCATACAGCAACTATACAGGTGGAATTCTGGGTTGGGGTCACGGTATGCCACAAGGATTTGTCATGAGTCCGTGCTCGGCTTACTTTTACCTTCTTGTTTTATCTTTTTCTTCTAAGGTGTTATACACTCTGTTTGCAGGCGAGTTAAATATTAAAAAAAATGATTACATCTGTTACAGATTCAACAGGTCCATAAAAGGTCTTGACTAAAGTGACCAATTAAGCTCAAGAGAATAATATGCTAGCAACTACATCAAAAATTAAATTTATGAAATTTGGGAGAAATAGACTGAAGGATGTATGTTTAACACAGCATGCAGAGAATGAAAATGTAAAGTCTTTTAAGAATATGAGTATGAGGGCAGATCCAGTCTTGAGTTTTAGAACATATATATCCAAGCTTATAATACTACAGGCTGTATGAAAAGATTTATGTAGTTTAGGAAATCAGAAAGGATAAAATCATTGTGTGTCATTATCAGTCCCGAACTATAGTTAGGAATAATAATACGGAAATGTTATAAGAAAGAGTACAGCAGAAGTATACCAAAGGCATCCAAGGATATTAAAATCTGCTATTATTAAATATTACAATATCTGAAGTTGTACTGTATCTTATACAAATGTTTAAGAGAAGACCTTATATAGCTGCTTAGGTCATTTGGAAACAACTACATCTGGGAATGCTTAGTGTTATCAAAGAGTATTGGAGAAGCATCTGAGAACCTATCTAGGAGGTTGTAAAGGAAAAGATGTAGTAACTGGTTCTCTGACAGAGTAACTGATACCTTGAATAGACAAACTATATTTAAACAAACAATAGTTTATACATGTCTTTAAGAGCAAATTAGACACATTATGGGGATGACTGCTTTGGTGTAATGGCAAGCTTGAAGGGCTTAGTCCTCCTTGCCTAAAATGTCTACGTGTAAATATAATCTCTCTCTCTCTAGATATATATATATATATATATATATATATATATATATATATATATATATATATATATATATATATATATGATTTAGCCACATGTGGAGTTTGTTTAGAATAACTGGAAGGTTGTCTCATGTTGCTTAATAGTTAGGAATAGAGTCAAAGAACACAAGATCATATGCAGACAGAATTAAAAAGAATAGCTTGAGGTTAATAGAAAGATAGTTGATGAAAATGCTGAAACGTACTGAGCCCAGTACAGTGTCCTGAAAGACACCAGGGATATTTTGTGGAAAAGAGACAGGATGAACTAAAAAGCTCCTGTCAGAAATCTAACTTGAGAATCAATCAGTTGAAGAAGAACCAAATCTGGAAGCCACAAGAGAGATGAGCAAGATATCATGGCTAATAATACTCTGACAGCTAGTACAGAGACTTAAGACGATGACAGGTTAAAAAGTTGCTTCCTGTACTCAAGGGTTTGATTCCTTTAGAATTAATTTGCCTTCTGTGTGAAAGTGAGCAAGTCAGTTACCTAGACAGTGCTTCTAGGCTGCATGGATAGTAACCACTGATGAAAATAAGTCAGAAGCCTTCATGAAGATGATGCATAGGCCACTAGTACAGTGAGCTTTAGTAGTGAGCACTGTAACCATTAGCGTGAATAGAGCACTTTAAGTGTTTATTTGTTTTATAAACTTGTGCTCAGGGGAGGTTACAGTACTGTATTTGCAAAGGTAATGATTAACCTGACAACACACTGCTTTATCAAGCAAAATGTAGAAACAGTCAGACAAGTCTATACTCATATGTACTTGCAGCCCTGCTGCACTTGGAGAAGTAATGCTATTTTCTTTGCACTGAATGTTAAAAGTGTGGTTTAGGGTCTTATTCAAAAGTGGAAGTAGTGAGGATTTTAGACTGACAAAGAGACAGCTGTCAGGTGACTGATCAGTCTATGTCCTCATCCTTATTTATGGTCATGAGCGTTTGGTATTGACTGAAAGAAGGATATCATGGATATATACTGAAAAAATGAAGTCCCTTTGCAAAGTAATCGTTTTAATTCTCAGTGATAGAATGAGGAGCTTTCACATTCAGAGAGGACCTCAAAGTAGAGCCACAACTATTCCATTTTGAGAGGAGACTGCTGAAGCCAAGTAGGTGTGCCGTGAGGATACACACTTACTGGTGCCTGTAGAGAGTATCTTCAGACACATATTACTGGGAGGAGACCACATGGTTGACTTCAGGTACACTGGAGTAATTATATCCCTCAGCTTGCCTGGGTATCTCATTGGATGAGCAAGAGATTGGTGGGTGGTACTGTGGTGCAGTGGTTAGCATTGTCATCTTACAGCATGAGGTTCTCCAGTTCGATTCTCAGTTGGGGTACCTTCTGTGATAAGTCTGCATGTCCTCCCTGCATTTGCGTGGGTTTCCTCCAGATGCTCTAGTTTGCTCTCTCATTTCAAAGACATGCATCTGGATTGTTTCGCCCCAGGCCTCCACTGAAAATGGGCTCTGTCCCAGTTGGACTTTCCCAGTAAACAAATGTTAAATAAATAAAAAAAAATTGTTGCTGCAGCTAAAGAAATCTGGACCACCTGCTTAATCTGCTACTACCATGAACTTTATGAAGGCAAGTGGTTTAGAAAATGATGTCAAACTTTAAATCGGAAAGCCAACATTTAGCTCAGACGATTAAGGCTATAAGCTGATAACAAGCGGTGTCTGGAAGCACTTGGTTTGATTTTCAAATCCTCTGCTTACCTACTTTGTAACTCTGTGCAAGTCACTTAGCCAGACAGTGCGTTGTGGCAGCTGGACAAATGAGCTTGTTTCCTCAATGGTTTCTGGGACTACATGTCTAGTAACTATAAACTTAAAAACCTTAATTATTCTATACCAGCATAAAGTTAATTACAGAAAATGTGTACATTATAAAAAAAAGTATCTTACTAGTTAGCAAGAAAAATAGGAATGTATATAAATAACATGGTAAATGGGCACCACCAGCAATGCTCTATATTTAAATGTTATGATAGGGAAAAAAACAGAAAAAACTAAAACGATTTTCAGTTAATAAGGAAAATGCAGTAGCAGAAGATGATGTACCTGACATGTTAACAAGGTTTACCTGTAAGCACACTGCAGCACATCTTACCTCATATTCTCAGGATATTCTTAAGAGCAATTAAAGCCATAGATAAGGTGGGGCAAAAGGGGAAGCTTCCTTGGATGTAACCTGTTAGGAGTCAGATGGGCACAATCAGCACTATGGAGGATGTGCCACTGAGACCCTGTGTTGTGATTGTGTCTATGCTGTTTGGCAGCAAACACAGAGGATTAAGGCTAAGAGCTGTTAATGAACTACTTCCTGTGGTACAAGGTTTGATACTCTCATTTCTCTGCTGTGTGGCCTTAAGCAAGTCACTTAACTAGGCAATGCATTGGGGCATTTGGGAGTTTGGGATAAGTTAATCAATGGTTTCCTGGACTGCATATCTTGTAATTACATACAAATCTATCAAATTAAATCTGTTGTGGCTGTTTAAATAATTTACAAGCGTGAAATACTGCTTGCAGAGTATGTGTGTGCTTGTTGTGTGGGTTTGCTTGTGCACTACTGAAGAAGAGTAGGACAAAACTACAGTACAGAAACACAGTAGCTCTCTGCCTAGTACTGGAGAACTTCTTCCCCTCCGTAGGGTCACCAACTAAAGAATTACAAAGGACACCAAATGCCTTGGGTACAGCTCTACAAAGAAATCACTGTCAGATTAATCAAAATGTCAAAATATTCAGTACAACCAAACACAGTAAGGTCACTTACTAATTCAAACAATAACTACTTGATTTCTAAACATAGTGGCCATTTAATAATGTCTAAAAGTACACTACAGAAGGTTATTTCTGTGAGCAGCAAATGATCTTCAGCCTCTAATCCTGGTTTCTTTATCCATCAATCTGCCTTAGGAACAACATGATGAAGAAGATAGTTAATCAGCTCTTACCTCTACGCTTGCTAATGAGAAAATGAGTCTGTTCTGTGTGTGACTTGCACAGAATAGCAAATGAATAAGGTAGAATTTTTTTTGCTAATTTAAATCACATGGTAGCTTCTGTCCCAGCCCTCCCACAAGAAAGATAGTGTTTTATTGCAGTAAGGCTTGGTAAATAATTAATTTAGCAATGAAGCACAATTAAAGAATGCTGAATGACTTAAAATTAAACAACTTCAAAACCATATGACTTGATCACAAAAATGTTTGAAAGTCACAGGAAAACTAGGAGTTAAGATATCATGGCTAGTTTTGAACAAAACTTCGTCTCTTTTTCAAAAACCTAATTAGAGAGTTGTATCTGTTTCATCAAGGAAAACCATGCGGAGCTTCACGAAACTGAAATGAAAGACTTATCTAGGTTTGTGGAAACTATAAAAATCTTATGGCAAATAATGAAAGAATTTAAATTAAGGATTTTCTAATTAATTATATTAAACTTTCTCTAAAGGACATTGTTAAAGCAGATGAGGTCTCTGTGCATAAATACTTTACTATGAATGTTACGCTCTAAACATGGTGGCAGATGGCTGCCTAGAGAACATTTATCTTACGTCTGCTGCATCTTTCTAGTATGACAGCAATAGTTTTTTATGTACATGTTACCAATGAGGTAAGTTAATAATTTGACATTTTATAGTGTGAACTGTTTACATCACTGGGCCACATTTGGTCAGCCTGATAGCTCTGTTTTATTCTTCCAATGGAATTTTATAGACCACGCATTGTGGTTCACAGCAATATTTATGTAGGGACGAGCAACAGATGCACTGTCTGGCATTGCTGAATGGCAGCTGTATATAACAGCCAGAATCATTTTTTCTTTATTCAGTTTGTTATTCATTTTTTTTAGCTGACTTGCAAAATATTTTGTTACATGTAAGTAATATCACACAATGGATCTAATTCCTGAATGGAACCTTGTTATTAGATCGAGTTTTACTGAAAGACCTGGGATTTCTATAACATGGTTAGTGGTGGATGTGAAGATAGGTGAAGGTGGTGGATGTGAAGATAGGTGAAGGCTATCAGCCTAGCAAGATAGAATTTTGTAGATAATTCTGTCATTTGTAAATATTAATGTAAGCCAAAGGCTTGATCTCTTAAATGTGAAAAGACTACATTGGATATTGAACTGTAAAAATGTAAAACAGTGCACTCTGCTGTAAGAAAGCTAAGTAAAGCATTTTATGACCGTCTTTGATGTTAAAATCTGGAGCTGATATGTCTAGAGGGAGGCATCCTGCCTATTGTTTTAAGACCAGAGTTAATGGCTAGAATTTGCATGTATAAATGTCCTTTATTGCTCTGATCTCTGCCCAGGTGTAAAGAATGTAAATGTAGTTTCTGTTAGCCTGGGAACACCACAGAAGTGTGAAGAATGATGTCATGTGAAGCAGCTCTGTGTTATCAATTTAAAGAGAGAGAATCAGAGAGCTCTGAGCATTTTATCTTGAGAACATCTAACATCACCAGCACTGCTTTGCCCTATATGTAAGTTATCCAGAACTGTGTATTCTCTTAGATATAGCTAGGAAATAGGAAGAGTAGACTAAGTGCATTTCTGTGGTGTCAGAATATTTATACGGTATTATTTTAGTATTTCTCTATGATCTCTAAACTCTTGACTAGCACTGTGTAGTAAGAAGTATTGTCTTGTGTTTTTATTATTTATTATTAAATATTTTTTTTTTTTTCAATTTTTTTTTTTCAAATTATTAAATATTTTTAAACCTTTCAACTGTGGCTGTTTTATGTAGACTTAATTTAAGCTCTAAGAGTACATTGCATGTATATAGTGGTACTGCACCAAGTCACTCTAATAAGCCTTGACTGTTCAGTCACACTTAACATTTGGATAATAATACTGCACAGTAATAATTAGACACCCTTTTAAGGGCCTTTGAGTAGCTGATAAATATTAGTGAGTGGTGACAGCTGGTACTACCTTTTAGACTGGGCAGAAAAGAGTCACACAGCTGGAGAACCTGTGCCAGCCTTCCCCAGGAATGTCTTTGTGGTTGTATAAACTCTTATCTCAAAGTGTGTGTGTGTGTGTGTCAGCTACTTGGGCAGGGACAAAGCACTGGTTGGATAGAGAGGCTGCTGGAGGTTTCAGCTTGCCCACTAGGCTGAGATTTGGACCCTATAGCTATGCCAGTAGGGAGTCTTATTGGGAGGAGAAGAGAGAGACCAGCAGCCCCAGCTAGATTGATCTCTGTGTGCTCATAAGGACATAATTGTACTACGTTTATATTATATTTACTATCCTTTCCCTATATGGACGCCCTTCACTGGTGTTAGTGGTGAGGATTGAGGTTCCTTGATTGCTGGCCCAGTGCACGGGCGTCACAGTGGAGGAAAGCAGTTATGTTTAAAAGAATAATCCCTGCTCCCCACTCCCAGTTCTAAACTCTTGCCACAAAGTTAACTGTATTGGGTATTCAACAGAGGGAATCTGTGGGTGGATTGCCATTTCATGTTTCTGTAAGCAGTATGTGTGGTGCTCCATTAACTTTTCTGACACCTGGGACTTGATTAGATTGTCAGTCTATTGACTTGCAGTGGTACTATAACGTACTTCTAATATGTCTTTTGGATGGTAGCACGTTTCCCCTAAAGAATGATTTGTGTAATATTTAAATTGCTTCTTTTGAAGACATCAGCAATTCTGGATCTTGTCAAGAGCTCTAAATATTACAATTCCAAGATGAAAGAAAACTCAATTTGCAGGACAGTATGACTTTTTTATATGGCTTAACATATGCTTGAACTCAGAGACTAGCCCTGACCTTATTCTGGTTATGTATAAGAAACTTGATATGCATTTTGCTATCTACTTTGACTTCTTCTTAGATCATGAGAGACTGTGGTTCCACTTTATATTTTAGTGCACCTTTTTATGGTTTTATTTTACAGTAGATTCTGAAGCATATTTAACATTTTTAATTAATACAAATTTCTCAAATTGAAGACAAGCAGTATAGAAAGGCAATAAACAGACTTTCTCTTTTCTCAACTCTAATAGATAATTTTAACATAAACTGATTTTTTCAGACTATCGTATGTCTGAACAAGTCAACTTATAACAAACATTTTTAGTCTTAAGAAGTCCACTCATGACAAAACTGTTTACTATAGATGAGTAAAATAAATGTATTTTTATCTTTGCATACTGTCTTTGTCTTCAACACATTAAATCTTTACTATTTTTATATATTTTTATATTATTGCTAGAAGATCTATTTGGAAAATGTGTTTCTTAATATTTAACATTATTTTACTTCCTTACTGTTATGCACTGCCCAGATATAAAATGAAAAATCTAATCTGGTTAACCTTAGGCTCATTGTCAGACAAGTTAATTTTTCATTTTGATGACAATTTTGAAGTATATTCTTCAGACTACTTTTCATACCTATATTACAGGTGATTGTCTGATACGATTGTACTATTTTGGTCCATAGTATTTCCCATACTGACTTATTTTATCTGTATCCTCCAAGATGAGACATGCTTATTCCAAGGATTTCTATTATGAATTCTATCTGGTGAATATCTCAGTGGTTATCACAGGGTAAAACCACATTGGAAAAGGGTTTCCCATGATTTTTATGTGGCATTTGCAGAGATGAAATGAGATCACTAGCTTTTAGTCATGACCTATTTTGCCTTGGTCCATCTTCAACAATATTATGTAACTCTAGCAGTGGTGGCTGGTGACTTCAAATCACAGGGGGGCTGCAGGAGACAGCTGAATGGGTGGGGTCAAGGGGGAAGGGGTGTGGTCAACTAGAAGGGGGAGGAGCTATGCTCAAAACCACAAAAACTAACTTTAATTAAATATGCTGCCCTGGGTGGCAAACCATCACTATGAAAGTCCAATCAAGACAAAAATAAGTGTAGAAGAATAAAAATATTTCAATGCATTGGCTGCCATGACAGCTTACTTAATATCTAGATGGAAACAAAAGGTTGTGAGGCATGAAAAAATAAATTACTTTTTAAATACATTACTGGAATGCCAGTCAAAATCATGTATAAGAAAAACCAGAAGCACTCAACTCAAACCACTTCTCCTTGCACTGCAGTTCTAATTATAATTTATATTCAGCTTTATTAAAGTACCAAGTAACATGCTGAAAGTAGAAATCTCTGTGATGCCCCCACTTGTAAAAATGTTTCTTATCCAAAAAAAGACTTGCTGCCTGACAACTTGTTTCATGGGGAAAACATGATCAAAGTAAAAAATGAAAAGCAAACAAGAAACAATCTCAAGATACATTGCTTAAAGGATTACTGTACAGGTTATGGACCACACGTGATTGGCATTCTGTTTAGTTTACGGGTAAAGTCTGTAGAGATGACTGGAAGTCTCCAACAAGTGTAATGAGCTTTTTAAAATAATGGAATCCTGTCCTTTAATACCCAAGGCTTATACATTATCTAGTCAAGTATTCTCTGCATGGCAACAACAGAAAGGCATTCAATGTTGGCAATTCTTTAACAGTATGCTTATTAAAGCTTACTTGCATCTTACGATCTCAGACAAGCTTTCCTTATGGTCATTAAAGCATTGCTACTTAAACACACAGCAACAGGCACTTTGAGTAATAAGCATAAATCTGAGTAATAAGCATAAATCAACAGTACAGAAATATGACAGAAACCAGACCATTCTGCAAAATCAAGGACAGATGAAAAGCCACTGTAGTACTTGTGTCCACCTTGGATGGGGGGACACACTGCAAAACTACTCCTTGCCTTGCTTGGACACATCCAAAGTCACTACATGGGGGAGTGGGGTGCAACAAGTATGTCACAATTTGAAATGTCTCTGGCTGACTGTGATGGCCCTGACACATTTGTCATACCTCTCAACCTCAAGAGCAAGAAATCTGGACAAAGCCATACACAGAAGTGGGACAAAGGCCCAAAAATGAGGTCAATTTTTAAATATTGCTCTAATAAACTTAGAAAGATAATAGAATAGGTCTTGCATTAGTATGAATTTTCTGAAGGGTATAAAATCTGAAACTCAAATGTCTGTCATTTTCTAACTTCAGTCTTTAGTGATTTGTCACTAATTTGCCAAAAAACACAATTTTATGAAAAATGGACCAAAAATGTGATGCAAAAATATAAAATAGACATACAATACAGCTGAAAACTTGTCAAAGAAGGGACACTTTAATATTAGTACTGCTACCTTCAGCAGCTGACAAAATAAAAAAATCTACATGCATTTCAAGTAATCTATAACTTTGATTATTACAGTTATTTCTTAATTGTAAACCCTCCATGTTTTCTTCCAAAATTGCTATTTTGTGGAGGGATTATTAGGGGGAAGAGCAACATTTTGAGCCAAAATCGGGGACAGTTGAGAGGTTGGCTATGCCTAATTCTATAAAGCAATTTATTTGCATGTACCTCTCAACCTGTTAATGCAGT
The DNA here is from genome assembly GCF_019279795.1 of Protopterus annectens. NCBI lineage: Eukaryota > Metazoa > Chordata > Ceratodontiformes > Protopteridae > Protopterus > Protopterus annectens. The sequence goes on from NC_056743.1 coordinate 1,363,306,165, forward strand.
AAATCTGAACAAGGTCAAATATATTGGGGGCACATATAAACAGTACTAAAAAATAAGAAGCAAAAATCTATTCATTCTTTGAAAATCTGGACAGTTGAGAGGTATAGTTCAGCTGAGCCTGTCTGAGTTTGCTGCCCTTCCCCCCTGACAAAATCATGGTTGAATGGAGCCTCTGCAGCCATTCCAATGAACCATTACTTGGCTATTTCACTCCATTTACCATAAACACTAATGTGTATACTGCTTTACTTCTATGATGAGTTGGACTTCATTTGAAAGTTTTATTTTGTATTTTGCAGCACAAACACTAAGTCATCCTCTAAACAAAGCAATGCAGTCTCACAATGAAAACTTAGCATTAAAACTTCTCTGCCCTTGAAACTCACATTCATTGAAACAGCATTGAAACCCACATTCAAAGAAAATACATTTTGCCAGTGGCAGATAAAGATTAATGTTGGGCTGTTTTCAAATCATAGGCCCCTTGCATATGAAACATACATGTGCTCTTTGATACACCTTCCTCATTGTACTAAAATTATATTCCTTGTACAATACAGTACAGTTGTTAGAGGGTGTTTTAAATTTGTTTTGAACATTTTTCCAGTAAGCAATGAAACAAAACGCATGCACCCATAATGGCAAAACTGCCCAGTTCAGAACATTTATCATAAAAAAAGTCTACTCAGACTTCCACAGTCCACCATTATTAGTACATATGCACAATTCTACAGTCCACCATTATTAGCAAATATGCACAATTCTACAGTCCACCATTATCAGTAAATATGCACAATTCTACAGTCCACCTTTATCAGTAAATATGCACAATTCTGCAGTCCATTATCAGTAAATATGCACAATTTCTGAAGTAAAAGTCATCTAAATAATTCCACATTAAAGAAATCTGTAACTAATGAAGAGGTTGCTGCTAGCAATCACCTTTATATTTCATGTTTTCATCGAAAAATAAAGTGTCTGTTGCCCCTCAGGAATACATTGCTTATATTACATTAAAAATGATAAGCTAGTAATAATATTGCAAGAGGAAATGGATGGCAAACTGATAACAGACTCATAGTTAGTATCTTCACCAAGGAGAACATTCTCAGTACGGCAGCATCCACCCCTTGTGGGAGTAGAACCCACAGCCTTCTGCATCAAAAGCAAGTACACAACCCGTTGTGCTATTAACAAGGCAAAACACTAAACTTCTGTTCCCCTGCAACTCTCAGCTCCTTGTAAAATCTACTCAATACTCAACTGCATCTCAACTGCAGCACAAGAAAACTGGAAAAAGCCAAAATGTATTGGGGGTCAAAAGCCCAAAAAACAGGGACACATTAAACATTGCTTGTATAATCTTGGAAAGTTGCTAGAATAAAATGCTGTGTTACCACCATACATTTTACTGCCAAGGTCCCTGAGCAAAACAGTCAGAGTAACATACCACTACGCCAAATCAGCTGCTTTGTAAAAGAGAGGAAGACTGAAACTTAAATGGCTATCATTTAGTGAATTCAGTTCTCACCATAGCTGTCAGCCTCTTAGTACAAAACACCTGGACAAACCCAGTAATGAGGGAACACAGCCCTCAAACATATTCAGTGAATTCAGTTCTTGCCATAGCTGTTAACCTTAGCACAAAAACCTGGACGAAGCCAATAATGGGGGAATACAGTCCCAAAAATAGGGACAAATTTCAAATATTCATCTTATAAACTTAGAAAATTGCTAGAAAAAAAGGTTGTGTTACTATGTATTCTGAAGAACATGAAGTCTGAAATTCAAATGCCTGTCAATTTTATTGCTGACAGAACAAAAACAATTTTCAGCAGAGACCCAGGGATTAGTACTGCAGACACATCTTTGTAAGATGACAGGGCACCAGAGCAAATCTACACAAACACAGGGAGGAGATGCAGACTCCACACAGAAGGCACCCCAGCCAAGAATCAAACCAGAAAACCTATAGCTGTGAGGCAACAATACTACCACTGCACCATCAAATATGCAAGGAATTAAACATTCAGAAACCTGAAGTCTGAAATTCAAATGCCTGTCAATTTTATTTAACATTTGTTAATCAGGACAGTCTGACTTGGAACAAAAAAAAATTTCAGTAGAGGCCCAGGAAGAAATAATGTAGACATGTCTTTGTAACATGGGAGGACACAAAAGCAAACCCACACAAACATAGGGAGAAGATTCAGACCCCACAAAGAAGGCACCCCAGCCAAGAATCAAACCTGAGAACCTGCAGCTGTGAGGTAACAATGCTACCACTGCACCATCAAATATCAAGCAGTGCAATATTTACAAACCACAGCTATTATGAGGAACAGATCAGATCAAATATGAGGCAAAAATCTGCAATTTTTTTTTTTTACAAATGGTGGTGGGTAGGCAATTCAGGTCTTTAACACCTGCATACAAGGTACAGGGTTCAAGCCTGAGGTATTCCCTACCACACCCATACACACACACACACACACACACACACACACACACACACACACACACACACACACCTGTAGTAGCAAACCACAAAAACTAAATATACTGCACTGGGTGCCAAACCGTCATTATGAGAGTCCAATCAAGACAAAATGAAGTGTAGAAGAATAAAAATATTTCAATGCATTGGCTGCATGACAGCTTAATATCTAGATGGAAACAAAAAGGTTGTGAGGCATGAAAAAATAAATTACTTTTTTAAATACATTAATGGAATGCCAGTCAAAATCAAGTATAAGAAAAACAAGCAGCACTCAATTCAAACCACTTCTTGCACTGCAGTTCTAATTATAATTTATATTCAGCTTTATTAAAGTAACAAGTAACATGCAGAAAGTAGAAATCTCTGATGCCCCCACTTGTAAAAATGTTCATTATCCAAAAAAAGACCTGCTGCCTGACATCTACTTGTTTCATGGGGAAAACATGATCAAAGTAAAAAATGAAAAGCAAACAAGAAATAAGCTCAAGATACATTGCTTAAAAGGATTACTGTACAGGTTATAGACCACACGATTGGCATTCGGTTTATGGTTAAAGCCTGCAGAGATGACTGTAAGTCTCCAAGTGTAATGAGACTCTTAAAATAATGTAATTTTGTCCTTTATTACAAATATTGGCATATGCATTTCAATACCCAAGGCTTACACATTATCTAGTTAAGTATTCTCTACATGGCAACAGAAAGGCTTTCAATGTTGGCAATTCTTTAACGGTATGCTTATTAAAGCTTACTTGCATCTTGCAATCTCAGCCAAGCTTACCTGATGGTCATTAAAGTATTGCTACTTAAACACAGAGCAACATGCACTTTGAGTAATAAGCATAAATCAACACTACAAAAAATATGACAGAAACCAGACCATTCTGCAAAAATTAAGGACAGATGAAAAGCCACTCTAGTACTTGTGTCTACCTTGGATGGGTGGGATTCTCTGCACATTTACACTGCATAACTACACTCCTTGCCTTGCTTCGACACATCCAGAGTCACTACATGGGGGAGTGGGGTGTAACAAGTATGTCACAGTTTGAAATGTCTCTGGCTGACTTGTGATGGCCCTGACACATTTTCATACCTCTCAACCTCAAAGCAAGAAATCTGGACAAAGCCATACAAAGAAATGGGACAAAGGCCCAAAAATAAGGACAATTTTTAAAATATCGCTCTTATAACCTTAGATAGCTAATAGAGGTCTTGCATTAGTATGAATTTTCTGAATGGTATGAAATCTGAAACTCAAATGTCTGTCATTATTTTCTAACTTCAGTCTTTAATTATTTGTCACTAATTTGCCAAAAAAACACAATTTTATGAAAAATGGACCAAAAATGTGATGTAAAAATATAAAATAGCAACACAATACAGCTGGGAACCTGTCAAAGAAGGGACACTTTAATATTAATACTGCTAACTTGAGCAGCTGACAAAATAAAATAATCTATATGCATTTCTGAAATAAAAGTAATCTGATTATTACAGTTATTTCTTAATTATAAACCCTCCATGTTTTCTTCCAAAATTGCTATTTTGCGGAGGGATCATTAGGGGAAGAGCAACATTTTGAGCCAAAATCAGGGACATTTGAGAGGTTTGGCTATGCCTAATTCTATAAAGCAATTTATTTGCATGTACCTCTCAACCTGCTAATGCAATAAATCTGGACAAGGCCAAATATATTGAGGGAACATATAAACAGTACTAAAAATTGCTCTTGTATAAACTGGAACAGTTGATAGAACAGGTCTTATTTTAGCATGCATTTGTCTGAGGGTTATAAAGTCTGAAACTAGTGTGTCATTATTTAGTGATTTAATTCCTAAATGATTTGCCAGAAAACCACAAATTTTGAGGAACAAACCAAAAATAAGAAGCAAAAAATCTATTCATTCTTTGAAAATCTGGACAGTTGGGAGGTATAGTTCAGCTGGGGCTGTCATAATTTTGCTGCCCTTCCCCCTCACAAAACCATGGTCGAAGGGAGCCTCCCCCTGCAGCCATTCCAAAGATCCATTACTTTGCTATTTCACTCCATTTACCATAAACACTAATGTGCATACTGATTTACTTCTATGATGATTTGAACTTCATTTGAAAGTTTTATTTTGCATTTTACAGCACAAACACTAAGACATCTGCAACAAACTTGGCATTAAAACTTCTCTGCCCTTGAAACTCACATTCATTGAAACAACATTAAAACCCACATTCAAAGAAAAATACATTTTACCCATGGCAGATAAAAATTAATTCTGGGCTGCTTTTAAATCATAGGTCCCTTGCATATGAAACATACATGTGCTCTTTGATACACGTTCCTATTTCTTTGAACATTTTTCCAGTAAACAATGAAACAAAACTGCCCAATTCAGAACATTTCCATCATAAAAGTCTACTCAAACTTCTACAGTCCACTATTATCAGTAAATATTCACAATTCTACAGTCCACCATTATCAGTAAATAATATGCACAATCTCTGAAGTAGTAAAAAGTCATCTAAATAATTCCAAGTTAAATGAATCTGTAACTAATGAAGAGGTTGCTGCTAGCAATCACCTTTATATTTCATGGCTTCACCGAAAAATAAAGTGTCTGATGCCCCTGAGGAATAAATTGCCTAAATTACATTAAAAATAAGCTAGTAATATTGCAATAGGAAATGGATGGCAAACTGATAACAGGCTCATAGTTAGTATCTTAACTTTCAGTACAGCAGCATTCACCCCTTATGGGAGTAGAACCAACAACCTTCTGCATTAAAAGCAAGTACACAACCTGTTATGCTATTAGCAATGTGAGCCATCTTAGCATAATCAGCACTAAACTTCTCTTCCCCTGCAGCTCTCAGCTCCTTGTAAAATCTATGCAATACTCAACTACATCTCAACTTCGCAGCACAAGAAGTCTGGAAAAAGCCAAATTTATTGGGGTGGGTCAAAAGGGCAAAAACCAGGGACACATTAAACATTGCTTGTGTAATCTTGGAAGGCTGCTAGAATAAAATGCTGTGTTACCACCATACATTTTACTGCCAAGGTCCCTGTGCAAAATAGTCAGAACAACATACCACTATGCCAAATCACCTGCTTTGTGAAAGAAAAATGCTGTGTTACCACCGTACATTTTACAGACAAGGTCCCTGTGCAAAACAGTCATGAGCAACATACCACTACGCCAAATCAGATGGTTTGTGAAAGAGAGGAAGAATGAAACTTAAATGGCTATCATTTAATGAATTCAGTTCTCACCATAGCTGTCAACCTCTTAGCACAAAACACCTGGACAAACCCAGTAATGAGGGAATACAGCCCCCAAGCATATTCAGTGAATTCAGTTCTTGCCATAGCTGTCAACCTTAGCACAAAAAACCTGGACAAATCCAATAACAGGGTATTACAGTCCCAAAAATAAGGACAAATTTCAAATAGTCATAAACTTAAAAAATTGCTATAATAAAAGGTTGTGTTACTATATATTTATTGCTAAAATAAAAAGTTGTTTTACTATGTATTTTCCGAAGAATATGAAGTCTGAAATTCAAATGCCTGTCAATTTTACTTCTGACTGAACAAAATCAATTTTCAGCAGAGTCCCAGGGAGAAATACTGTAGACACATGTCTTTGTAAAATAGCAGGACACCAGAGCAAATCCACACAAACAAAGGGATAAGATGCAGACTCCACACAGAAGGCACCCCAGCCAAGAATCAAACCAGAAAACCTATAGCCGTGAGGCAACAATACTGCCACTGCACCATCAAATATGTAAGGAAGTAAACATTCAGAAACCTGAAGTCTGAAATTTAAATGCCTGTCAATTTGTTAATCAGGGCAGTCTGACTTGGAACAAAAAAAAAAACAATTCTCAGCAGAGGCCCAGGAAGAAATAATGCAGACATGTCTTTGTAACATGGGAGGACACAAAAGCAAACCCACAAAACACAGGGAGAAGATACAGACTCCCCCCCCCCACAAAGAAGGCACCCCAGCCAAGAACCAAACTGAAGAACCTACAGCTGTGAGGCATCAATGCTACCACTACACCATCAAATTTCAAGCATTGCAATATTTAAAAAACACAGATATTATGAGGAATAGATCAGATCAAATATGAGGCAAAAATCTGCAATTTTTTTACTAATGGTGGTGGGTAGGGAATTCAGGTCTTTAACACCTGCATACAAGGTACAGGGTTCAAGCCTGAGGTATTCCCTACCACACCACCATGAGTCTAATCACCAGTACATCCCATCCGAGGCATTTTCACACACACACACACACACACACACACACACACTCCACTTACCTGGTCCTGTAGTAAATCCAAATCCCTGTCCGCAAAACCACCATACATCCAGTAAGTAAATCCCGACGAGACTGCAGCAGAAATCAAGTGCAAATCCGACCCTGCCTGTCGCGAGATCTTCCCCTGCAGCAAACTCCAATCCAATCCAGATCCTTCCCCTGACTGCCGACGTTGCAGTCTGACCCGACGTGTTTCTTCAGCGAGTTCCCAGGCAGTCTATGCAGTTTAAAACTGCATAGACTTGTGGGAGCGCTCCTGTCCATGATTCTCAATCAGGACTGCTGTGCGCATGCTCCATGCGCTAGACTGTCTCAGCAGCAGTGCGCATGCGCGAAGTCCGCGAAATTTAAAATATTTTTTTCTTTTTTATTTTATCAGTAGTTTGAAGTTGAGGGGGCTGCAGTCCGGCAGTCCAATAGCACGGGCCACCCCTGAACTCTAGGTATATACGTACCATGCAGGGCTTGGTGTTTGATATTTTATGATATGTTAGCTGGGCATTTATAAAGTGAAATCTTGGCCAAATAATAATTTTGGGCCTTATCTGAAAAAAGAAGAAATTTCACCCGGGTTTTCAGTTATCCTGAACCATGGATAAAATAATACATGTTCTAGAGTAGTGATCTTCTACCACTCCAAGTATGAAATATATCAGATTATCAGTAGAATAAATCACTTCTTTCTCCTGGTTATTGCATCAGGAGCACAATATAACACTAACCTCATATTTTCTGCAATAGTTCATGGACTTCGTCATCAGTGCAGTGCTCAGTCACCAGAGATGTACCTACCTAGGTAACTTTAATAACTGGGTTATGACTATTCATAAAAAATGACTACTGTTTTTTCAGTGACCTTCTCACTCATTGTTTTAGCTTGTTGTTTGGGATATATTTGCAATGACCCTAACGATAATGGACATCAGCTGGGTGTAACAGCCCTGTATTTCTAATGCTGAGTCAAACACTCTGCTTCTGCTGTGCTGATTAGGTCATAACAAGGCCAAAATAAGCATATCCACAACTAGTGGGGTTTGGCTTTATTGGCCTGAAATTGTCCATTAAAATGATGAAACAAGTCATGGGCATTCAGAATCGCCAATTAGCTGAAACACCTGATGTTCATAAGGATCATTTGAATATATCCCATGTGCCTCTGATACAAAAGGTTTGGGAGGTCACTCAGTGGAAGTTCTAGCTGTGCTAGAGTTTTCATTTTATTTGTACTGATTGTTTTTTCAGTGACCTTCTCACTCATTGTTTTAGTTTGTTGTTTGGGATATATTTGCAATGACCCTAATGACAATGGACATCAGCTGGGTGTAACAGCCCTGTGTTTCTAATGCTGAGTCAAATTCTCTGCTTCTGCTGTGCTGATGAGGTCATAAGGCTGAAATATGCATATCCACAGCTAGTGGGGTTTGGCTTTATTGGCCTGAAATTGTCCATTAAAACACTGAAACAAGTCATGGGCATTCAGAATCGCCAATTAGCTGAAACACCATCTATCCTGGTGAAGCACCACTATCCCATGTACCTCTGATACAAGAGGTTTGGGAGGTCACTCACTGGAAGTTCTAGCTTTGCTGGAGTTTTCATTTTGCTTTTACTGATTGGTTTTTCAGTGACCATTATTTTACAAACTACCATGTAATTTTTTCAAATTATGGATAATTTTAGCTTCACATTCAGACGGCATCTTCTACACCCACTGTCATTTACATTTAGTGGACATTTTTAACTTGAAGTGACCACTAATAAAGTGGAGGAAATGACCACATGGTATGATCAATGTTTGTACATTTTTCTCTGGAGATTCCACTGAGTATAGCATTCTTATTAAATTGCCGTGGTATAAGGATTTTAAAAATGTTACTAGTGATGACCACATGCCTAAGTGGACTAGTTCCTTGTGAAAGATAGTACTAGAAAACAAAACATATTGAAAACACCTATAATAGTGTGATCATTGGGAGTTTAGACACTGTTGCCCAGAAATATGTTCCTGAAGCAAACTGTGGCCAGAGCCACTCATCTAACAAACAATTCTTTGAATTATGAAGGCTGGAGAGCAGATTAGAATACAGATGGTGTAGGACATGCCTGAATGAAGATAAGGTTGGAGTAACTAATTATTTTAGGCACTAATCAGACATCTCAAATAATTTATTTATTTATTTCAGTTTGATGACTGGGGAAGTCCACTGGGCCAAGAAGAGTCCATTTTCAGTGGAGGCCCGGGGGGAAAAGCTCCAAACAAAATTCATACAGTATTCGCATGTTGCAGGATACACAAATATTGAAAATATATATACCTTATGTAAAATATACAGCAGATAATTATTGAACATAGTAGTTTAGGTACACTTTGTGAGTTGAGAACGTATACTGGTACTGGAAATAGTAGTACATCACAGGTAGTGTACTGCAAATAAGCAGGGAGAATTCCCATCTGCTGACATCTCCACTGCATCAAACTATCCAAAAATGCTTTTATGAACTGTGTGCGGTATTTACAGCCCAGTTTGTCTCACTGTTCCTATAGCAATAATCTTTGCTAGATGTGAGAAGATTGCATAATTTCCACATTAGATGTCTATACTTAGCAGCTTCTTCTCCTTTGATACATCCATTTAGCCATTAAACGATGATGACCTTCACTACCTCAACTTCCTTTGAACTAAGTATCGATATACTTAGAAAAGCCATGTCGATATATGCTTCCAAATTGTTCAAGATGTTGTTCCAAATTGTTTTGTACTGGACTCAGGCCAGGCCAGGAAATTTAAGTCAGTCAGAGGTCCTAGCTGCAGTTGTTCTCCAAACTGTACTGTCTGTCACATTTTTCATTTTAACTCAGATGAGGCATTAGTTGCTCCATTATCCATAATAAACTGTTTTTAGACCTGCAAGCTGTAGTACTTTTAGTCTACTTTTAAGCTTGCAATTTTGGACAAGGCTGTTGAGAGATTAGGCTGCGATCATTTGCACACCCTTCCTGCATCCCATGACTTTCTGAGTGCACATGAATTAGGTTTCAGGTTTTCAATACAGACAGAGTTTAAGCAAGAATAAAAAACAATTTGGCTGTACCACTGGTTACATTCACTTCCATTTTATGACCATTGCTGACAGTATTGTGCTGTGGAATCTTTATGAGCATTTTAACTTTTACAGAGGTACCAGCAAGCCTGTTTTTGATTTATATAGATAAGACATTTGCCTTTTTTCTGGAATGCATATAGATGGTATTATACATTTTTGTTTGTTTGTTTGTTTGTTAAACTGCTAATGAATGTAGAAAGATAACTAACATTTTATAAAAGAGTGTAACGACTGAAAATAACTTTTGATGTCTTTGTGGTAAGCAGGAGATAGACCTAGGTCTCTACATATAATGAAATACCAGCAAAAGAAATGGCAAACAGAAACAGAAAAAAATGACCATACGAATTTGAACTATATGTAATTGATTCTGAAACTTGTAGAAAGTTAATTTCTGAAATGGGAGACTGAAATAACTGGTTATTATTTTTGCCCTTCACAGTATTGTTTTCACACTGTTTATTGCCATGGCTGTCACACTATTATTTTACAGTAACTGTATTGCTGCCCTTGCAGACAATACAGGAATACTTCTGCAGAACATCATGCAGTCTCTTATTCTAATTCACCCATAACTGAACTATTGTAGGACTGTTTTCTACATGCTTGTGTAACTCATTGGACATATGGTTTTGTAATTGTAACTTGCATATCATTTGTAGAAAATGTTTTTTTACTCTGTACCCTGGCTGTGTATGAAAATAGCCAGCAGACCGGCTCACTTACCTGGTAACTCAACTGTAAATAAATATAAATAAATAAATAAAGCCATGCATGGCATCTATTCAAACAGCCTTATTTTTTCCATTATTCCTATTAGCCATGCAACCCATAAACTAATATACCTATCTCTATGGTCACAGAACCTTAGGCCAAGTTAGAATTGCTAAACGGACCCTTGACTAAAACAGGATGGTTCATCTAAATCTCACTGGAAACCAAATAAATACATGATCAATCAGTTTTGAAATTATAGTTGGGATCCATAGAAAACATATTTTCTGTATGTTTATTTCTGAGTGAGTGTATATATGTGTGTGTTTATCTGTCTGTTACTTCCCCATTACAATAAATTCCAATACAAATATGCCACAGCTTCCTCATCAGGATTTATGAGGTACATTTTATTGCCGGTACAACTAATTAATTTTTAAAATGTATTTTGATTTCTAAGAGGATATGTTTTATGGATGTTGTAATATCTATGATTGTAGATTATATCTTGGATACACAGCCTGCATTTACAATAAGCTATTTAAAGGAGAAAAGATTATATATGGCAACAGTTTACATACCAAAACACATTTTTCACAAGTCAGAAAAATCACAAATGGTTAGGGTATCCAAGCTTGAAAACTGATGTTAAAAGATATCAGAAAATTATTGGTCATGTTAACATAAAGATATATGATGCCCTACCAATAACACCACACAAATAAATAAAATAATGGCTAAATACTAAATCAGACAGCCATGCCCAAAATTCAGTTAAAACAATATTTAATCACATAGTGCTTTCACCTTGTCACAGTAAGCCTTCTTCAGAGTTACATTATATATGTTGGAATTGCATTTAAATACCCCCTGTAATTCCAACATCAGAACAGCAGCGAATAAATCTTTGTTGTTACAAATAAAACTAATAATTAAATTATGTCACTCAAAACAAAAGACAGAGAAAAAAAAGAAGAAAATCCTAAAAAATGTATACCATTATAGTAAAACTTTAAATAACCATGTTAATTAATAAGTTAATATTCAAATTTAAAATAAGCACAATTTTAATTACTCTTGTATGTTTCAAAAAACAAGAATTGACAGTTGCTCATTCAAACCAGGTTTTACATGGCATTCAATATTAGTTGTCATAAGGTTTCTTTATATTCCAATAAACTCTCGGGGTCACCCCTCTCTCATTTATTACAATAGTTATTAGTAACTGAATTTATTAATTAAAGAATTTATTAATTAAAATATAATACATAACTTCAAACATAATAAATTAACAGTAGACAGTGTCACCCACTCACCTCCGTCCCACCATAAAGTAAGCAGTTACCCCAACCGCTCATTTATTCCAATTTCACATCAGAAGCAGCTTGACACTGCTCACTTCAATAATCAGCCAACCACCTTGTAAGATTCAAAACATATCACCAGAGGAGGAAAAGAAGAGGGACATGCCAGCCCCTCTTCTCTGCCCACCAGCCTGACATGGGCTGTTCCCCCTCCAAATTACTACAACGCTTCAACCAAACTTTCCAAAAACAATGACAGGTGCACACTGAACAAGTCCAAGCCCAACTCACAGAAATGTACTCCCTTCCTTCCTAAAACACAATGGATCCCTATCATCAAAGTCCATATGCTTGATAGTACAAATACCAAAGTTCTATAAGGGCCTCGAAAGCCTAAGGTTAATGAAGTGCAAAGTGCGCTCAATACCCATAAAACTGTCAAACATGGTACAATTTCCAACCACACAATACTTATGGCAGTAAACCTAATGCTTAAATTTGCCAAGTCCCTCAGCACCTTAAACAGTAACTGCCATTTTGGAATAACTCCTAAATCATTTTAACTGACACAACCATATCTCCACTGATGAAGGAAATATAACCACATCCTGCCACAGCAATGAACCCAGCAACTCATTCACCCTAAATGCACTGGAATACATTTGCACAGGCAAGGTAACCCACAGTGTATAATCCACTGAATTCCCTTTCAATAACTGCAAGTTTATCAATAACACCTTAAGAGCCTGCCTTGTCATCAGCTAATGTCCATCAGCCCTCTTACCTGCAGTCTGACCCTATCCTTTCAACATCCGAGGTATTGCTCATGACTTTGACAAATCCTGTAACTCCTCTACTCTTGCAAGTATGCTAATAGCAGCCAAGTCCACCTCAACTGACTGAACTGCCCCCTCAAGATGACCCAAGCCTAAGCTAAGTACTTTAGCAACAGCTTCACCAGCCAAACTGTCTCCTCCTTAGGCAACTGCAATACAAATTCATCAAACACAGATAATGTCCAACCATTCGCCTTCCTCATTGAATTTACCCAGGATTGCTCAACCAGCTGACCTGTTACTTCAGCCCAATCCACCACACCTCCTCCAGCAATGCAACTGGTTTGCCTTGCACCTCTGGGGCCAACTGCCAAAAATCTGTGAAAATGAAAGCAAGAAAGGCTGTCAGCACTCACATTCCTAGAATTCGACAAGTGTATACCTAGAAAAGAAAAAAATATCAACAAACCCTGCAAAACCAGTTTTCTTAAAACTAACAAAAATAACCTAAATTTGGTAGTTTTTTACTTTAACACCTGCACCACTGCCAAATTGTCGGAATTAAAAAACACCTTCCTGCCACGCAATCGATCTTGCCACACCACAGAAGCCACCCAAATAGGAATCAATTCTAAGAAGGACCCATCCCTCCTACACTCATCCTCCCAATCACCCAGCCAAAGAGCTGCAAACTATCCCCTATTAAATTACACCCCAATTCCTCTCCCCCCCTGGAGTATCTGTAAAAAACTGCAATTCTTCTTGATTGACCCGGTCTTCCTGCCAAAACAAAATACTATGGAAACCATCCAAGGGCAACCAACATTTTAAATCTGCCTGCACAAGCTTGTTAACCTTTACCCAATGATGTTTGCTTCTCCCTCCTTTTAACAAGGATGCCACCGACCTGTAAAAAATACGACCAGGACTAATTGTCCAGCATGTAAAGTTCAAGAGCCCCAAACGCTCTATGATGACCCCAATCCACACTTTGTCTCTGTCCATCACCCACAAAATCCTCTCTTTTAATCACTGTATCTTCTTAGCTGGAAAGCAAAATAATTTCAGCCAGCATCCACTGTCAAACCCAAAAAACATAATGCCTTGGCAGGGCCTTTTAACTTCTGCATTGCCAACAGAACACCCAACTCTCTGCACATGGCAAAGAAAGCCTACATACCTTCCACTGCCCCAGCAAAATCTTCATCCACTAACAGAAAACCATCCAGATAATGAACAGCCTGATGAGTGCCCACCATTTGTTGCCAGATTCAATGAAGCATGGTTCTAAATTTCTCAAACATGGCACAGACCCACTGATCAAACTATGGGCATGGCCTTGTCAAAATTATCATCCACAATAATGCCCAATAACAGCCAGTTCTACTTCCCACATAGGCAGCAAGCAGAATGCAAATTCAGTATCAACCTTTGCTAACTACGGATCCTTAAACATTCTAATCATTGTCACTGCATCATTCAGTGAGGCATACCTAACCTATGTCGGAGGTGGAATCATTGACTGATTTCCCTTCTGGGAAAAACCAATGGTGAATCAACTGAAATTCACAAGGAGCCTTCTTTGAAACCAACCTCAATGGTGACACTTTAAAATTGACAAAAGAAGGGTACTCAAAGGGGCACAATAACCTGCCTGCACACAACTCATTCTCAATCAGACCCTTCGATGTCTCCTCATTCCTCCACATGGAACATAAACTCTTACAAATTAAGTCATCCCCACAAAGCCCCGACTTGACAGAAAACCCTAAAGAAAATGTCCCAGTCAATTCTGCAACAATATCAGATTCTGGGAAATGACTTAATATTTGGCACAATACCTGCACTTTAATAGACTAATGGGAAAAATGGTTTGATCTTCTGCCTTCAAAAGGACATACTTCCCCTCTGTCCTTGAAAAGTGCCCCACCTTCTAAATCCTTGTAAACATTGTTGTGGGGAGGATATGGACCCAGTATCAGTCATCAAAGAACCCCCATGGACCAAATTCCTTTCCCAATGGCCACATTGAAATACCGAGTGCACTCCAACACAAATTGAGTAAGTATGGTAAAATCTGCATGCCACCCACCCAGCACTGAATGCCCAACATACTCCGCCTGTCTCTCCCCATAACTTACCCCACAAAGTGAAACCTCCAAAACTAACCATCATTATATAACCAAAAACTGATAAGTGAGAGAGCACAGCAGATCAATAAACCAGGATTTCTTGTTGAATATAAAAACTTTAATCCACGATAACCATATAATGCTGCAGCTGATGAGCGCTTTCACTCACAAAATGAGTTTCTTCAGATCAAAGTGCTGCTACCCATAATGCCCATATATATACAAATAAATCAGCAAAAATCAATTAACTGTCAATTAACAAATATGTATCACATGATAAAATCATTAAAATTCATACATTCATAAAAATATGCCATTATAAATCAACTCATATGATTTATACAAAACGCTTAAACAATTGCTAAGAGTTATATTTAAAACTTCTAAAAATGCTATGTCAACATATATAGCAGTTAAAACATAACATGTCAATCAATCAAAATGTGTGTATCTAGACACCAATATTGTGGTTCCTATACAGAATATTTAAAACATAGCGCCCTATACTATCTATGCTTAATGTTTATATTCCTTCTTTTCTTGAGAGCTGGTTTTATTGAAGCTCTCTCATTTAAACCAGACCCCCTGTCCGCCCTCAGTCTCGTAATCCATTTACTTTCCCTGTCTTCTGTGTGGTTCCTTATGTCACCACCTCTAGTGCAAGGTTCAATTATTTCTAAAACCCTGAAAAGGAAAGTATGTGTATCTCCTAATTCTACTACGTGTTTAGCCAATGCATTCTTTGTATTCCCTTTCCTCATATGATATGTATGCTCACGTATCCTATCCTTTAGCTGGCGATTCGTTTTGCCCACATAGAATGCATTGCATAACTGGCAAACTGCCAGATATACAATATTCATGGTGGTGCATGTTGCATCCACTTGGGTTTTGAACTGTATATGGGAATCAGGGTGTACAAATAGTGTACTGCTGTCAATATATACACATTGGTTACACTGCCGACAAACCTATGACAGGACCCAGATCCTTTCTGATCCTTCTTGGAATAACATAGAAGTCTTTTCAAACTTAATTTATTCCTATATAAAAAACTGGGTTCATTCCCTACCACCTGCCTAATCCCATCATCTGTGCATAATATAGACCAATGTTTACTAAATATATCCTTAAGATTTCTATTATCACTAGTATATGGTAATGAGATCCTAATAACATTACTAGCAGTTGGTTTATCATTGTCTAACACAGGTCTAGGTCCATAATATGGTGCTGCTCTATTCTGCCTGAGCTCATGCATATCACTAAATTGTCTTCCAATCTCTCTATTACTATAGCCCCTCTCCTTCAGTCTCTCTTTCAAGTCATGCATACCCACTTCAAAGCCTACCTCAGTGGCATTAAGTCTAGAGGCATGCCTTGTCCTCTAATTATGTTATTAAATATATGACTGGGATGCATGCTTGCTCTCAATAATATAGTGTTACGATGGCATGGCTTCCGATATACCCCTGTATTCAACAATCCATTGTCCATTTCCTCAATAAACAAGTCTAAAAAATCTAATCTATGTGTTGAATGACACATAGTGAACACTAAATAATTGGTCAAACCATTAATCATTCCATGAAATTCATGTAACGAGTCAACATCTCCTCTCCATAACATAAACACATCATCTACAAAACGTTTGTAGAATATAATAGATCGTGTGAATTCATAGGTCCTAAATAGCACTTCATTCTCCCAATATGCCAAGAACATATTGGCATAGCTGTTCCATGGCTACCCCAGCTTGTTGTTTATATATTATCTCATCAAACATGAAAACATTGTTCTCAAGTACAATGTTTAACAAATGTCAATAGTTCTATATGGCTTGGTGTAAATGTGCTATTATCCAGTAAATATTGTCTAACATATTTAATGCCCAAATCATTGGGTAATACTGTGAACAGTGATTGAATATCAAACGTAACCAGTATCAGTTCATCACTATTTATCCCACCCTTCATGCAATCATAAAGTTCAAGTAAGAACTGTTTCGAATCCCTGAGTATAGTGGATTAGGTGTTCAGTACAGGCGTAAATGTTTCTCTATGTATACAGATATATGTTCAGTGACCCAACCCTGCCCTGATACCACTGGTCTCATGGGTGGGTCACTGACATTTTTATGTATCTTTGGAAAACCTTGTATAACAGGAATAAGCGGGTTTGGAATCGTAAGATATTCAAACAACTCTTTATCAATAATCTTACCATTAAACATGTCGAGGAGCTCATTCCCTATTCCCAATATAATGCTTCTCACTACAGAGAGATCAATCCCTAAATAAAACTTGTCACTTAATAACTTTATCATTGCTGAGTGATAGAATGTAGTGTCCATCACCACAACTTGGCCACCCTTATCTGCTGGTCTAACTGTAATCGCCTTATTCAATTGCAAATCACCATCATTATGGCTAGCCAAATGTCAGGTGCCTCCCTTCCTGTCTTAGTGACTGATCCACAAATTCTCATTTGTGGAACCATTGATCATACTATATCCATGTGCTCAGAGTGCACAATAATTGAGCCTTGTGAATTGTGAGAAAATAAGCCAAAGTGGTAAACCCAGTAAATTATCCTTCTCTAAGCAAACCGCCATTTAGTACACAAAACCAAGAGACCAATTCTCCCATGTCTTAGCTTGAAGCCTTTCAACCCTTCTCCATCCCAGTGCTGCTAAAACTGCCAAGTGATCCTTGTTATTTCCTGCATCAGATTCTGCCAAATGTTATACCCCCTATGCATCAGTTAGCAACACTATACCCACCTTTCCAAATCTAATCTTTAACAGATGCAGGAATATGTGGGGTCAGGAAGACCCCCCCCCTCCATGTTTTGTAAAGCATAAATAGTTAACCAGTCTGCTGGCCATGTGACAATGCTGGAACTCATATTATGCTGTGATGACTCTCCCCTGTTCAAACTTGACCCTGGATTACCCAACAAGGATCCCATCTTATCATCCCCAATCAATGTCTCACTCTGCACCTGATCCACCTCCCCCAAGGGATACCTATCAGCCCTGCTACCTGCAACATCACCGTTTTGAAGTACTTATTCTACACTTTCACTCCCAGGACCCATCAATCCTGCACTGCCTCTATCGAATCCTGACAAAATATCATTAACTGCAATCATATCCAAACCCACTCCACTGGCCGATACATCCATCACAGCACCAACTGCTGACTTCCAGTCTCACTTCCTTATTGCCACCAGAGTGTTCTTTGCTGCCTGTGCTTGGCTTCTCCTCCTATATGTACTGAATGCATCCAAGGTAGAGGGCTCTCCAACTGGCATTTCTGAACACAGCATCTCTGCTGCTACAAACTGCAATATCCAGGTATCTGCAAAAGCCAGGAAGATAAAAAGAAACAGGGAAAAAACACCTTTATACTACTCCAATTTACCCACAGAACAATATCAATGCTTCTACTTTAAGAATAATTCTATAAGTTATAATTAACTGCCTTAGCTACCTATCCAAAATAAGTGAAGCAATTAAGTAAAAAATAAATAAACAATAGAATACAGCTTCATTCAACAATAAACCAGGACCAGTGACTATGAACAGAGCATTTTAATTCACTATGATGTAAAGTGTATACTATGGTTGTACTGATGTCTAATCCTATCAGCCCAACCATAACATTCATTCCTACTATGATCTCCCCACCCCTACAACTTCTTGGTCAGAACAAAAGATCAGAAAAAGAATTAAAATTGAACTATCTACCTATTGTGGGAATATAACTCACAGCTATCTGCATCAGAATTGAGCACACTACCTGCTGAGCTACTGGTAAGTGTTATCTCTCTCACCTTTAACTACAAAAAACAAATAAATATGCTCCTTACAAATCTTGAAAGCAGACTATGCAACAACCTACAACTGTCCGCAACAGCAATATGTTTATTGTACTTGTTATGCTAACTGCCAAGTTTATCATTCATCAAAATGCATTTTTTTTATTTACAACACATGAGCTGTACAGAACACTATATTGTTTTCCAGCCGCACTCCCCTATAGATGAAGTAACTTTGTGAAGGTATTACTGGGTTTTAAGTAAACATTTCTTCAGGTAGAGTCTTGTTTGGTGAAAAGATCATCCTGAACTATAACAAGGAAAGGCACAGCAAGTTAAGTGCATTCATCCCCTAGAAGTGTATTAAGATGTTCTAGATAGCCAAACAGAAAAAAAAACACAACCGTCTCCCACCCTTACAATGGTCAATGTCACACCACACATATGCAATGAGGAACTGTTATTCCCGGGTGCCTCACAGCTCATAAAAAAACATCCAGACTATTTATTATTTATTTGCTGTTTGTTTGCCAGGATAGTCCATTGGGCCACACGGAGCCCATTTTCAATAGAGTCCCTTGGAGAAAAGCTCCAGAAAAATACAAATACATAGTACACATTGCACACATACATTACAGATTATCTCATAGGAATACAAAGTAACTATGATAAGAAAAGGTTACCAATGATAGAAAACATCAGTATAGTTCATTAAACAGCAATAAAAAACACTTTTTTTTAAAGTAGCAACATAGGGTAACTGTTAAGTAGTTGGTCACATAGTTCAATAGAGCTGTGGAATTATAGGAGGCAGTGATGGCATATTTAGTTCTAGGAGAGTATGAAGTGGTCATAGAAGGATTAGGTAGGATGGGAACAGGAGCACTTTCACTGTGAAGTTAGGTGTGAGTGCAGCAAGGTTTTAAATGAGGAGAGACTGCTGGTGACGTGGATAGGAGATGGTAGAGAATTCCAGTGGCGTGCAAGAGAGAAGGACATTAGGTGATTCCCAGCTGGACATGTGGGTTTGTGCAATTTAATTCATTTTTGGAAATTAGGTCTTAGAAGCCATTCTGGTTCATGCATTTCAAAGGTAGTGGCTAGGGAGGGACAAAGAGAGGGGTTGTAAATGAGTTTGTGTGCTTAGATGAGTTGGGTATAAGTGAGGAGGTTAGGTAGCTCAATCCAGTTTAGTAGGTGAAGAGAATTACAATGGTGAGAAATGGCTCTTTGACCTGATGCAAATTTTGATATCTTCTTATAGCAAGAGGAGAGATTTATTTTGAGGGAGGATTGCAGGTTGGTGAGGATAGATGCACCATATAGGAGGGATGGGATGAGATAAGTATTGGCTAGTATGATCCTGGTAGAAGGAGAGATATAATGATATTAGGCGGTACAGCATACCAAGTTTTTTCTGTTTTTTTTTTTTATATTTACTTGTAAATGTTTGTCAAATTTTACTTGATTATCTATGAGTACTCCTATTAGTTTAGTGTCAGAGACTATTTCTAGGGGAATATTGTTTTTGCTGGTGATTATGAATGAGTGTTTATCTAGGGAGGAGGTTTTGCAGGTGGTGAATAATAAAGTTTAGTTTTGGTTACATTACAAGTTAGATGGTTGTCTAATATCCACTGCTCAGTAGAGGAGAAGGTGCTTTGGGTAAGCTTATTTAGAAGGGGGATAGAAGGGGAGGAGCACATAATGGTAGAATCGTCAGCATATTGGATGAGGCTGGAGTTTGGAATTACTTGGTAGAAGTCGTTAATGAAGATATCGAATAGTAGGGGGCCTAAAATGGAACCTTGGGGTACACCTGTGGGAGTATTAAGGAAGGGTGAAGTGACTTTATTCCATTCGACTGGTTGTGAGGTAGCTGGAGAATCACTTGGTATAGGAAGAGGATAGGTTTAGTTTAGAGAGTTTATTAAGAAACAGGACGTGGGAAATAGTGTCAAACACCTTGGAGAGGTCGAGGAGAAGGGTGGGCACGAAATGGCCAGAATCACAGGCTTTATTAATTGTTTCAAGGAAGGAAAGGAGAGCAGTGGAGGTGCTATGACTGGGTCTAAATCCACACTGTGTGTGGGGGTAAGAAGCTGGTTTTTGATGAGATAGGGTAAGAGTTGTTGGATACATTTCTCAAGAAGCTTAGAAATAGGGGATAAGATAGCAATAGGATGGGAGTTTGGAATGTCATTATTATGTAGAGGAATAATAAAGGCTTTCTTCCAGAGCTGGGGGACCTGGCTTTCTGAGATAGACTGGCTAATTAATATGCTGATAGGGAGACCAATGGCTTCTGCGGCTACTTTTAGGAAGTAGGAGGGAATTTCATCAGGGGCATTCGAACCAGGTTTTAATTTTAGGAGAAGTTTTTTTATGGTGGATATAGAGATGGGACTGATAGAGAAGGGTGGAGGTTGGTGGCAAGGGATGCTTGGGGAAGAAGTGATGGGTGCGGGCTGAGGAGGGGTTACAGAGGTGTTGGTGGAGGACAGTGTTAGCTTGAGTATGCACTCTATAAAGAAAGAGTGTAATTAGGTGGCTAAGTCCATATCAAAGGCATCTGGGTTAGGGCAAGGGTTTTCTTTTTTTCCCAGGTTGAGGAGAGATAAGATTCCAAAATAGTTAGGGAGTGGTGCTGTGGTTGGTTTGGAGAGTGGAGAAATAGGCTTTGTGGTCTGAGGTAATATTTTTTTTATTTATTTCATAGTGTTTTATATTCATTAAGGGTGATAGTGGTATTATTTTTATGGTAACGTGTCAGGGCTTTGTCACGGAGTCTCATAGTAGCTAAGGTGTTTTTGGTTAACCAGGGTGCTGGATTACCTTTTGTACGTTTTGTTTTTAGAGGGGCAAAGGAGTTGCTCAGGTTTGTGAAAGTAGAGTTAAAGTAGGAGAGAGCATTATCTAGGGGAAGAGTCTTTAATGGGTTCCAGTTTGTGCTTTTAAGTGCATTTGAGAAGGTTTCATAATTGAAGTTTATAGGCAACGAGTGGAAATATAGGTGTGAGTTAGTTGTATAGAAGAGGGGAGACAGTGGGGGGAAGTGGTCAGCTAGTGGGTCTGGGAGAATACCACTATCAGAGATATAATGAGGCTGGGATACTAGAATCCAGTCTATTGTACTTCCAGTGATCGAGTTCTTGGAAGGCCTGGTAGTGGAACTGATTAGTTGCGTAAAGTTATATAAGTTAATATTGAATGAGTTAGTGGGAGATTGGATTGTGGCCCAGTTTATGTTCACTAGCGCTCCTCTGGGAAGAAAAAAAAATGGTCTTACCAACTAATAATCATGCAGCAGTGAGGAAGCACAATTTGCTTCATTCTTAACTCCCACCACTAACGAACAAGAAGCAAGCAGAGAGAGATGCTATAACCACCATATACCACCATACAAGACTCAACACTCATCTTCCACAACAGTTAATGCCGTACTATGCATGCGCAGTGAGCAAATATTACTCTCAGGTGCCTTGCAGCCTGTGAAACACCCCTGGACTGTTGCTCTCTAAAAACATGGTCTTACCAACAAAAGAAACAATCCATCATTGAAGGACTGTGAGATAATTCATCTTTAGCACTACCGCCAATGAGCGATATGCAAACCCAGAGGGACGTCATAATACAAGACTCGCAACATGTTATCGAAAACTCTGTAAGGCAGTGATCACAACACCAATGACCATTCCTGCACCAAACAAACTACAAAAATATTCTAAGCTCATACTCAGCACAGTAACATAACCTAAATGAATACATGCACCACAGCTATAAAAGATCATTCACCTATACTCTGCAAGCTATTTGCCCTAAAATTATGCTATGCATATGAGAAACCATACCCATCAAGACGTGAAACATAAACCTCTCATATTCATATGCATAGAGAACTGGGAAAAAAAAAACAGCCACTGGCCAACTTCCTAGCTGCATACCAATATTAACCTGAGGCCTACCTATTATCTCATGTACCTACTGGTCATCTTGGAAGTAAAACTTGCAGTAGCAGTAAGTTCATGCCTAAATCTGAGCTTACCACCCCACAACTCTTACACAATACTGAATTAACCATTGCTTCACTTCTTCTCTAACCACCCTTCCCCTTAACTTTAACCCTTCCTTGCCTGTCTCACAACAACACATTCAACCACTTAATTCTTTACTCATCTATCAATCCACATCTCTCCACCCACTACCCACCCAAATCCTGCAAGCATCTCTGGGCAAGTTAGTTTCCAATCCACAGTTACTACCAATATGATGATTCAGGTTTCAGTGATATAAAACTGATAGAATGCAAGTTGAGTAATGTTCCATCATTCCTTGCACAGTTCATTATGCAATCAAGTCTAGTATACTGACATACTTTTGTAACTAGAACAGAGATCAGATAGAAGTAAACCTGTTTATTGAAAAATAGCTTATTTGGAAATGAAAGATGTAATGGATGTAGTTAGTGTCTGTTATTCTTTAAAATATAGTATGAACACTGACTAAGACAGCAATGTTTTTACTAAAATCTGGCAGATATTAATGCCAGACCTGAAGTGTCAGAGATTATGGGATGCATGCCTTAAATGGCATTCAGGAAAAGTGTATGACAATAGACCAGATTCATGAAGACTTGCTCTACGTGTACACTGTTCTGACAATACAAACATAACTTCTATCTTCTTCCTCCTAATTTTAGTTTTCCTACTGATTTTCTTGCAGCCTTAAATATCAGTGGGGATTCATAAAGTTTACCACAACGTTTAGACTATGTCTTCACTTAGTATAATCTTTCTGAGTGAACAGACAGCAAAAAATGTGGAAGGGATACTCTTTAATGCAGAATGTGCATACCTTTTAATAAAAATGGAATACTTAAGTGTAACAGTCATTCATGTCATAAGCATATAGTGCAAAATAATGATATACACTCTTCAACAAAGAAACACTATGCTTTTAAGAGTGATATAGACTGCAACACATGCAAAGTGATTCATACAGCCACACATTCTGCATTTTATATGGGTAAAATACTTACAAATTTAAATTTAAAATTGTAGAACATATTAATTTGTCCAAGAAGAATACCAATACTGCCTCACATAAGCATGGTGTTAATACTTACGAAGCACATACATTTCTATTAAGTTTTGGAATTTGTTGTGATTGGCAGAATGGGGAGCACTGATAACCATGCAGAATAAGTGAATATGAAATGCAAATATGAACAAATCTAGAGGTTCAGGATAACTTATATGAACATATTTCCCTGATGTCTGTATGAAGGAATACTGATTTCAGAGGGCAAATAGTAGTTTTGTTTGTTTCAGTTAATTATGACAAAAAAGTATGTGCAACTCCCACATTGCTCATATTTTATCTGATGAAATGTACAACATGTTCTTCAATAAAATGTGGGTTGTGAAATCTGCAGCAAATTTGATGTCTATGTCTTCTAGATTTTGTTATATTGCTCCTTTGGTGCAGCAAGCAGGTTTGCAGCTAGTGAAAGTTCAATTTCAATTTATGTATTTTTAAGATTCTGTAGAATTTAGGTTCCACAAATGTAAACAAGTATGTGGCACTGCATTTACCTATACATCCCTTTAATTCATCAGGAGAGGGACTGCTAATTTTTATCACATTTATGGTAGGAATGATACACCATTTTTTTTCATATCTTGTCAATTTTTCTGTGTGATGAACTACCTTTCCACATTAGGATAATTTATGAGGTGCCCTGGGCATTTTTTTCCATAAGAGGATCTAAGTGAATCCCAGGATTAATTGATATAATATGATTTTTTTCTGTTGTAATTCTAAATGGTCCTGCCTTGCTGTCTCATTCAAGAAGCATTTCTGATATAAACATTGTAAAGTGACTGCTATTTAATTATTTTAGACTGTGTGGCCTTTAGTTTTTTGTAAACATTTTAATAAATATAACATGCAATAAAATCAAATTGCTTTTCCTGATTAGAAAAAAATGCATTATTCCCATCTTCAAGATCTTCAGGAAAATTATCAAATTTAAAATAATTTAAGCATCTTTTTAAAGAACCTATCTTTCAACAGAATGATAGCACCTTTCTGTCATGCTAATCCTCCTGAGAATTAACACCCATCATGTCCATAGTCTTCCAGATACAAAAGAAGGCATCTGCAACCTTAATAAATTAAACCAGCCTTCTGCAGAAAATGTACATTCCTGAAAAATGTTACATTTTCAGAAATTCACTGCATAAACCAAATATGTTTCTCCATCACAGTGATACAACTTACTATCTAGAAGATACTGCAATAATTATATATTATTTCTGTTACTTGTATCAGGATCTTCAAATGGCATATATTAAAGAATCATTGTTAGGAAATGTTAATTGTTCTAGTATGACCCGGACAGTTGAAGCAAAGCATCTAATATCCATTTCTCAAACTTCCATCCTTCTTTCACATCCTTTGTATCACATTTAAACATTTTAAATCACCTAAACTATATACTATGCCTCTAACATATCAGCCAGTCACAGGACTTTTCTATAATTATTCTTTGTTCATAAAACATGTTATATCTTCATTGCATGCAATAACTACATACAAAATATTTATACTGATATTCTTGAACATTATAGAGCATGTCACTTCTGTAGAATCATTATAATAGACCGTGCTATGTTGATAGCATCATTTTTTAAGAGCGTCTATACATACACAGAGCAACAGAGTGCCATATTACTACTGTCAGTAGCTCTTTCCTCCTTTGTTATAATACCATCATCAAAAACTTTATAACAATATCAAAAACAAGGTTGAATAAATGGGTTTTCGGAAATGTCTTCAAACTTGACAGCATGGAGTATACCCTCAACCTCTGAGCAGGAGGTTCTAGAGGTGCAGAGCCTGACAATAGAAAATACAAATACCTGAGATCTTCAACTGCACCACTGACACCTTTAGCAACCTCAGGAGGAATGAGTGTAGGCCTACCTGGGACATCGAGAGCTCCTTCAGCTAAGGATATCTATGTCATGCAGGTCTAAATAATCTAAAGGCAAGATGTAAAAGGTAATGTGTGAAGTGACTATTAACTAGTGAAGATTTCATGCAACCAGGGTGATGTGTAACTAACTAGGAGTAACTCTTAATGTCTAAGATACAGAGTTCATAAGTGGCTGCAACCGATTAGCCTCACTGGTAGACAGCCCTAGGCACAGTCAGTAGAAGCAGCAAAGATGTGAAGAAGTCAGGACATGCACTACAATTAGAAGGTATTTAGGAGGAAGAAAGTGCTTGAATAGATAAATAGCTTGTCATCAATAATCCGACTTAGGTTCTTAACCCTATTCACAAATGCCAGCCTCTCATCATTATATATGACTGATGAATTTTGAGTTCCTTAATGTGATATGGAAAGCCATATCAATAGTTATAGATGTGTTAGTCATCTGCAGCGTAACAACCACCCCATTCTGGATGTATCCCAAAGCTTTCCACATGAAATCTGCTGTAGACAAAATATCTCAAGAAAAGTAACGCTAAAGTCTGTTTTATTATCATGACAGTGATCTTTAACATCTCTTATTCTAATGCATTAACCTAGCAGAGGCTTTGAAAACAACAAGTAGAGCTTTGCATGTGACAAGGTTAGAGGAGGGAGAACTTACCATGGACTGCACTCACTGAATACATCCTGAGAAGTAGGAAGCAATCCATTTAAGGAGAGTAACCATGGCTCAATACAGTATGTTTACAAGTGGTCCAAAAGAATGCTATGACCAACCATGGCAAATGCTGAAGACAGATCAAGGAAGACCAAAATAAAATACCATTAATCCTTCCCTATTAAGAGAGAATTCAAGATAGAAGTAATGGCCTAGAGCTCTGCGCTGTGAAATGGAACATTAACTCTGTACACGTGTAGAGCAATATGAAGAACAGTTTTCAACTCTCCCAGATTTTACAGAGTTTACCTGATTTTGCCTCATATACTTGCCCTGTCCCTCACTATTTTTTCTGTTAAATCACTGAAGATTATAGTCATTCAGCAATGCCAGATATTAGATTTTTATACCTCTTATAGGTCAGAAAATACATATTGATGCAACACCTGTTGTATTCACATTTTAAGTGAATTAGAGTAACATTTCAAAATCAGCCTTGTTTGGGGCCTTCGTCCTCATTATTCTTTGCCTTGTCCATAATTCTTGAGCCAAGAAGTTAAGATGTATGACATTAAGATTTAAACAGACAGCTTTCTCAATAATGTTTTCAATAATCAGAAGGTTGCCAGTAAGGTAGCAGTTATCCAGGCCATCCAAACCTGATTTATATTTCTTCAAGACTTGGGTAACCAAGTCCTCCTTTATAGCACATGAAAATAGCCCAGTCTTCAATGAAGTAGGGACCATCTACTAAATCACTGTGTCGAGCACATCTAGTGAAGCAACAGACAGTCAAGTTGGGTATGGCTCTATAATACAAGAAGCAACATACTTATTCAAAATTAATCAAGCAAATTCTAAACAATTAGCTGGATCTCACAGAAATCTTAGAATCTTTTAAGTATTGAAAACATGTTCTGATCTTATAGTAGATGTCAAAACTGCCCACAGTGATGTCGGCCAGCTAATTCCTATTCTGCAGGAATCAGTTTAGGTAAATATATGATTTATAGGACAGATTTTTTAAAACAGATAATGTAAGTAATATGAAACATACCCAGTAATTTAATTTCATGCAATATTGATTTTTCTTTGAAACTATAAAAAATATTTTCTTCTTAGTTTTAGAGTATGATTGTGTTCCTGCAGTGACATTCTCATTGGCAGTAAATGTACCCAGAGGGAAACAATGCTCTCAATGCATATTTTTTGCTATTGATTTTCAGTTGCATAAGGGTGTATGTAATTTAGACTTTCAGAACATATTTTAGATCTAAAAATTGCACTACTTTAAACTCAGATTGCCAGGTTTCAGCTATACAATTTGTGACAGTACCTTCCTTCTTCTCAACCTGACTTATAATAAGCACATACATAGAAATATTATTTGTTTGGTACTTGCTTACTACAAAAATTCTCTCATCAATTAAAACAAAATGATACACTTGGATGACATCTCAGATTGTTTTATGTGTTATACAGCAAAAGCTGCTATGCTCCCATAATATAAAGCTACTTCTGACAGTTAAGTGATTCAACCCAGAAGCTTACTTCTTTTGTGCTTTTGGTATGGATTTCAAACATTCATGATCAGGTATTTTGTGTGCTTAAACATGTCTCACTATTGCAATCTGGTTCTTGATGGAAACCAATTTGCAATAAGGCACATGGACAGACATGTCCATTAGATATAATTTAGGTGTATACTTAACTCTGGTATTGTTTAGGAGGA